>NW_024742905.1:0-24175 GCF_018991925.1 Homarus americanus
GTGGTGGTGTGCGCCCGTCCATCAGGTTGATTAACCACCAAAACCATAAAGGGTGCGGCCCTGCCGTTTCAGGGCATACACCACATCCATGGCGGTGACGGTCTTCCTTTTTGCGTGCTCGGTGTAGGTGACGGCGCCACGGATGACGTTCTCCAGAAACACCTTGAGGACGCCGCGGGTCTCCTCGTAGATGAGGCCGGATATACGTTTAACACCTCCACGCCGAGCTAGACGACGAATGGCGGGCTTGGTGATACCCTGGATGTTGTCACGAAGCACCTTACGATGACGCTTGGCGCCACCCTTTCCAAGTCCCTTGCCTCCTTTGCCTCGTCCAGTCATGTTGTTGTGGATGCTACTACAGGTGGTCCTGGTGTGGCTTCGCCGAATCGAATCGAAAAATGCTAGTGACAGGGGGGAAGGAGGTTCAGGAGAAGAATAAAGGGAGGATTGAAGTGAATTTTAGGAGGAGAGAATAGATGCAGTGGCTAAACACCGCTTGCGTGAGGGATTATAAGATGGGGGCAGCAGCAACAACCCGGCTGGACGCGGCAGGGAGGCGACAAGACAAGGCCAGGCTAGCGTCAGGTCAAGCGTCAGGTCAAGCGTCAGGTCAGGCGTCAGGTGCGTGTTGGGTTGGGCAATGGATGTTCAGTGCTTGGTCGGCTTGATTGTGTTTTGGTTTCTTGTGTGGAGGGGATGTCTTGGTCTTCTTAGCTTGATGTCGATTTTCTTCTCTCTCTCCTTCTCTTCTTGCTCTCTTGAATTGTCCATTCGTTTGTGTTTGGGTCTTCTTGTTCGTCTTCCTCGTATTTTAAGTCCTCATAGGTGTGGAAGAATTCAGAGAGGGAGAGGTTGACCACGTGGGCTTCAGCACCACTGGCCGCGTGGGCTTCAGCACCACGGGCCACGTGGTGTTCTTGGTTCTGTGTGGTGGGCTGCTTCTGTTGAGTTTTCTTTTCTTGGTTTTTCTTTACTGCTGGTTTTTTCTTTTCTTGGGAGCGTACAGCAAGGAGGGCCTCTTTGTAGCTCAGTTTTTTCTCAAGACGAGCCTTGGCTACCCTGCATTCCTCCTTCCATCTGGGGCAGGTCCGGTCGGCGGAGGAGTGTGGGCCACCACAGGCAACGCATTTTTTCTCTGTGTTGGGGCAGGCCGTGTAGCGGTGTCCAGGGCTGCCACACATGGAGCAGGTGTCTTCCTGCGCCTCACACTTGTTTACAGTGTGTCCATAGTGCTGGCATTTGTAACACCGTTTCGGTCTGCAGTAGGGCTTGACTGGCATAGTTACCCACGCCAGTTGAGCTTCCTTGGGTAGGGTGGAGTGGTGTCCGATGAGGGCAGTGGTGTCGGACAGCTTCTTCACAACTTGGAGCTGCTGCTCCTTGAGGAGCTCACTCAGCTCTGCTTTGTCCATGTGGGCAATTTCGGCGTGGGAGATTACACCCAGCTTCAAGTTGTCCCACATGAAGGCAAACATTTTAAAAGGAATGCCGTTGATGTCTGGGATCTCCGTGTTTCGCCCACGGTTTGGTGGGAGTAGGTGGCGTGCTGTGGACGCAGCGGTAGTATCGTTCATCCAAGGCCGTCCCTCCCTCTTGGAGGTGGGGCGTAGCTTGCGGATGACGCATGCGGCACTCGTGGCCAATGAGGTGGCCACTGAGGTGGAGAATGTCTGTATATAAGCCCGCCCGCCTGCCGGGCCGCCCGTATTGACTATTTCGTCGTCGAGATGGCCCGTACTAAACAGACTGCCCGCAAGTCCACTGGAGGCAAGGCTCCACGGAAGCAGCTTGCCACCAAGGCAGCTCGCAAGTCCGCCCCAGCCACCGGTGGTGTCAAGAAGCCCCATCGTTACAGGCCCGGAACCGTCGCCCTTCGTGAGATCCGTCGTTACCAGAAGAGCACAGAGCTACTCATCAGGAAGCTGCCCTTCCAGCGCCTGGTGCGTGAGATCGCCAGGATTTCAAGACTGACCTGCGCTTCCAGTCGTCTGCCGTCATGGCTCTGCAGGAAGCCTCTGAGGCTTACCTGGTGGGTCTTTTCGAGGACACCAACCTGTGTGCCATTCACGCCAAGCGCGTTACCATCATGCCCAAGGACATCCAGCTGGCCCGGCGCATCCGCGGAGAGCGTGCTTAAGTCCTCTTCCTTGGGGAAAAACAAAAAGCACAACAAAACCTACCAGACATCTATAACTCGGCCCTTCTCAGGGCCAAAGAACTGTTCTGAAGATAATTTTCATGACAATCGAAATGGGTGGTGGACGGAGAGCGTTAATTTCGGTTACCCAAATCGCCTAACGGTAAGTTGGTAACATTCGTGGAGGTACGATTGTATAGTAGGTCATCAATTCGGGAGGTGGGTGGGTGCAACAAACAAGAGCTAGTAACAAATAAATATATAAAGAAGAAGTAAGTAAATAAATAAATAAAATAAAAGAACATACAATAAAAAAAAAAAAAAAAATTGTTTACATGAAATAGGCGTGCTGCAAACAAGAAATGAAGCCCAAACACACTCCATGTATGTCACTTTGCAGTGGGTGTACAACTACTCCACGCAGAATTTATTTATTTATTTATTATGTTTTGATTTAGTCCGGTTTCTACGCCAATAGAGAATGCAGATTATTATAATTTTTTTTTTATTTATTTCCCTCTCAATATATCACTGTCGGTAACTGTCTCTTTAACATGTAACTGTGGCTCCGATGGAGCCGATTAAGTTGTAGTAGTGGGATGGCGTGTTTGTTGTGCACAAGTAACCTCTTACTTGGAAGAGGTGTACTTGGTGACAGCCTTGGTGCCCTCAGACACGGCATGCTTGGCCAGTTCACCGGGCAGCAAGAGTCGGACAGCTGTCTGGATTTCCCGACTTGTAATGGTGGAGCGTTTGTTGTTGTGCGCCAGGCGGGAAGCCTCGGCAGCGATGCGCTCGAAGATGTCGTTCACGAAAGAGTTCATGATGGACATAGCTTTTGAGGAGACTCCTGTGTCGGGGTGCACTTGCTTCAGTACCTTGTAGATGTAGATGCTGTAGCTTTCCTTCCTCCTGCGCTTCTTCTTCTTGTCACCCTTGGCAATGGCCTTCTGGGCCTTTCCAGCCTTCTTGGCAGCCTTTCCGGAAGTTTTGGGAGGCATGGCGGCACAGTTACTCGTGGCGCGGAGCGAGAGAATTGAAAACTGGCCCGACTAACTTTTCCTTATATACCGAGCGGGCCGCTCAGGATCAGACTGGCTGCAGCTACGGCTCTCTTACATTGGTTGGGTCCGCGAGACGGCCACCTGGCCTGATCCTGAGCTTGGTATAAAAGACCAAGGTGGCGGGAGGAAATTTAACTCCTATCACGAAAAGCAGCAGCAGCAACATGTCAGGACGCGGCAAGGGAGGCAAGGTGAAGGGCAAGTCAAAGTCCCGTTCTAGCAGGGCCGGACTCCAGTTCCCCGTGGGTAGGATCCACCGTCTCTTGCGTAAAGGCAACTATGCTGAGCGTGTTGGTGCAGGTGCCCCTGTGTACCTTGCAGCCGTCATGGAGTACCTGGCAGCAGAAGTGCTCGAGCTGGCCGGTAACGCCGCCCGCGACAACAAGAAGACCCGCATTATCCCGCGTCATCTTCAGCTTGCCACTCGCAATGACGAGGAGCTGAACAAGCTCCTGTCTGGAGTCACCATTGCCCAAGGGGGTGTCCTTCCTAACATCCAAGCTGTGCTCCTCCCCAAGAAGACAGAGAAGAAATAAGAACCCAAGGTTCGTTCACACAAGACAACCTAACCAAACAGGCTCCTTTCGGAGCCACAGGATATCACTTAAAGAGAGAAATATACGACATCAACGTTTTGCAGGATAACACTCTATTTTACGTGTAATTAGCATAGTATTGTGGAAATTGAGTGAAATTGTTTGAGAATGGTGTAGATGTGAAGGGTTACTGCGGGGCCTGGGGTGGGGGACTTAAACGGGACTTAGAAGGGCGCAAGAAGCAGCAGCAGCCAGGGAGGCGACCTTATTTTCAGTCAGGTTCATACACAAAGAAATACATCAGATTCATTGACAGTACAGTACACATTTACCAGTGTGGGCTAGCCAATTTGGGATAAAGAGCAAGAATGTAATGTCCTCAATGAAGTAATGACATAGTTCAAGATACAATAAGTGAGGTGGCCTGAAGTCTTTGACAGTGTCACATTCAATAATATAGTGCTTTAAAGGTGTATCACAAAGTTTACATGCTGAGTGTTCCGGTATGGGTACAGCGTTACTAACTTGCCAGATGTGTCTGTATCCTAACCTAATTCTGGCCACGACTACATCACACAGGCAGGCAGGAGCAAGTTGTTTGGACACTATTCCTAGCCCCCTTGGTCCCTGTTCACCTACTGTAGCAGTAAGTAGGTACCTGTTGTAAATCGAAAGGTTGCGAATTCGTATTCAGGAAAGTTGTTGGAGCTTCTAAACTTGAACTGACACAATCCGAGGAGTGGTGACCCGAGGATCACAGACACTATCTCTCCCACTACAAATCCCTTCCTAACCTCCTGCTCCTTCCTAACCTCCTGCTCCTTCCTATGTCCTCCCAAAATTGAACCATGCTATCGCAAAGGTAATAATACAGGTAGAGACAACAACATATTTTCCTATTGTCTTATTATATATTAATAACAGAAACGCTGCCGCCATCCCGGAGGCTTTACATTGTCTCACTGTTCATTCCCTCCACAATTCTTCCTCTTACTTCTTCTTCTTCTTCTTCTTCTTCTTCTTCTTCTTCTTCTTCTTCCATGAATACTTTATTAACGGTGTATGTAAGTTTCACCATGTTTTGCACGACAGCGGTAGAGCAAAGTATATTTTGTTAGCAATAAACCAAAAGCATATTTTATGGCCTAATCATCACTACATAGAACACCACCCATAAAGCATGATACTAGTAGACCACAAAAACTGCTATAAACACCCAAAGCATATTTTATTGCCTAATCATCACTACATAGAACACCACTCATAAAGCATGATACTATTAGACCACAAACTGCTATAAACCCCAATAATAAACTATACTAGTGACTATAATTGTGTTAACCAATATTATACGAAATAATACTATAAAACATAATAATAAACACACTAATAGTGTATATTAGTGACTATAATTGTGTTACCCAATATTATACGAAATAATACTATAAAACATAATAATAAACACACTAATAGTGTATATTAGTTGAATGCACAATCTGATGAGAAGTCAAAAAAAAAAAAAACAACATAACAATAACCTAGAAAGAGTGTAGAGTATTTTTGTGCAAACTATTATACTAGTAGATGGTCTAAGATAACTGTATGTGAAGGAAAAGGTGTGCTCTCCACTCAAACTTGTTTTTTATGAAATCTCCTACTCCCCAGCTGAGCGGTACGCCCAATGGGAAACAAAACGTGGCACATAACACGCCGCCCGCCAGCTCTGGCTCGGTGAATAGGAATCAGTAATCGGGCGGAGTATAAACAACACCGCCACCAATGTGCTCCTCCCATCTCTGAGGAAATCTGGCGGGCAACTTAGTATTATATTAGCATGTAATAATAATAACAATAATAATAATAATAATACTACTACTACTAATAATAATAATAATAATAATATTAATAATAATAATATTAATAATAATAACATGCAATTTCATTTTATAACACATACTAACAAAATAGTGTATAGCCTACTATACTTAACTATAATAGGTTAGGTTGCGTAGGAGGATCTAAAAAGTACAGTAGTATACACACACACACACACACACACACACACACACACACACACACACACACACACACACACACACACACACACACACACATACATATAGACAACAAACTAAATTAGAAACCACACGTCAGTGAAGTTATCAAATCCTCCAGTTTCTGTCTCCACCTCCTACGCCGACTCAAGTCCCTCGGTGTTCCTGCACACGAGCTCCTCAGTGTTTACGCAACATTCATACTTCCCAAGCTCACCTATGCCTCCTCCACCTGGTCTTCCTCCCTAAATGCCACACAACGTAAACACCTAGAAAAAGTGCAAAAGAGGCCATGCAAGATTATTCTCTACCCTTCCTACTCCACACATCAAGAAGCGCTCAACACACTGACCGACCCTTTAGACTCTCACTGACCATCACCACGACCTCATCTGCAAATTTGGTAAGAAGCTTCTACACCATCCCCGACACCGGCTCCTACTACCACCTGAGATCCCTAGTCCGAGAATTGCGGTTCGACACCACAACCGCATCCAGCCCATACGAGCACGAACTGGTCGCTATAAGAACAGCCCAGTCCCAACCATTGTAAAAATTATCAATAACTTGTAATAAATCAGTGTATTCACTCCCAGTAAACACTACTCCTTGCACTGTCACTATGTTGAAATGAACTGTAGTTTGAGCTTTTCCCCATCTAGTTATTATATGTCTTATTTGTGTCACTCATGTTACTTGTATATTATTTGTAATTCGTAACCCATTCCCCAAATATGTAACTGTATATTTTCAGCCTTCTGGCTGCCAAGCTCTTTCAATAAACCGTTAAATTATTATTATTATTATTATTTATATGTTGGCCCATACCAACTCACTCCCCTGAACCCTCCTCCCCACCGGACTATCAACAAGTTCTTGCCATAAGGTACTATCTCATTTGGCAAAGGAATGGAACCAGTGATGAATAGTGGTGAACAGTGCTTAACTCAGTGAAAAACAACTCGGCAGTTGAGTCTTACCCAAGCTAGCTAACCACCTTCACACAGTGAGGTCCCAGGTACCCAGTTATACTTCCCCTGAGACTCCACGATAGAGAGGCCTGGGACCACACCTCACCCACTTGAATGAGTGAGTCATGTCGACCACGTGGTGTCCCCAAGATGCTACGACACCACGTAGTGAATGTTTTGCTACAGCATCATCATGTGAATTTCCTCATAACACCATCTGTGAGGTAACTGCTACATCATCAGGCCCCTCATAACGCCATCTGTGAGGGAGTTACTACACTACGTGTCTGGTGTTCAACATCTCACCTTACATGATCTCCGCGTGCAAACATTAATCTGTATGTTCACTGTGTGCTCCTTCACCTTTCTCTAATGAGGGCTTTTTTTAAACCACCAATTTATGATGTACTAAGTCATTTGTGTCCAATGTATACTTTCGAAAAGCCCTTGTTTGGGGAAGGTAGGAGAGAGTAGTCGTCATTATTGTCCAAGCCACATTATTTATTTCTATATATAAGTAATGCAGGCTGGTTTTTAAATACCTCAATCCCCTAACGGTGCCGTTTGTATATTAAGCAATACCGAAGCCATACAGTACAACACCAGCGAATATGAAGTATCACTGTAACCGGCAACTGTTACTCACTCATACCTACATACATATAGAGAGTCTTTACAGAACGATAGCAGACACGAGGAAGACGAACAACAAGAGGAGAAGAGTTAGAAGAAAATCAACTTCAAGCTAAGAAGAAGAATACCAAGACATTTCCTCCAAACAAGAAAACAACACACACAATCAAGCCGACCAAACACTGAGAAACCATGGCGGAACCCAACATGCACCGGACGCTTGACCTGACTCTATCCTGCCGCATCCAGGCGAGTTGCTGCTTAAAGTCCCTCACGCAAGCGCTGTTTAGCCACTGCACCTATTCTATCCTCCTAAAATTCACTTCAATCCCCCCTGCCACTAGCATGTTATGTATGTATGTATGTATGTATGTATGTATGTATGTATGTATGTATGTATGTATGTATGTATGTATGTATGTATGTATGTATGTATGTATGTATGTATGTATGAATGAATGATAACTGCAACTTTGTGTATTAAAACTCATTACTCTTACCGAAGTAATATAGTGCGTGGTTATGTTATGTCATGTTAGGATAGATTATAAACTACATTGGGTTACATTTCGTGAGGTTCGGTGACGCTACAGGAAGTTAGGTGAGGTACCTGGAGGTTAGGTGAATGTTGACTGACTGACTGACAATTATTAGGAAGTGGTTCCAACACGTTCACACACAACCTATACTCATACCACAAGTCCAGAATTAGAGAGGATCATGTTATTGGATATATTTTCAACGATTTACTCAGTGTCTAACCAACTCTTTAGCGATTGAAATGTGGACCTAAAATTAGGTCCGTATATTTGTTTGTCGTGGTGGTGGTGGTGGTGGTGGTGGTGTGCGCCCGTCCATCAGGTTGATTAACCACCAAAACCATAAAGGGTGCGGCCCTGCCGTTTCAGGGCATACACCACATCCATGGCGGTGACGGTCTTCCTTTTTGCGTGCTCGGTGTAGGTGACGGCGTCACGGATGACGTTCTCCAGAAACACCTTGAGGACGCCGCGGGTCTCCTCGTAGATGAGGCCGGATATACGTTTAACACCTCCACGCCGAGCTAGACGACGAATGGCGGGCTTGGTGATACCCTGGATGTTGTCACGAAGCACCTTACGATGACGCTTGGCGCCACCCTTTCCAAGTCCCTTGCCTCCTTTGCCTCGTCCAGTCATGTTGTTGTGGTTGCTACTACAGGTGGTCCTGGTGTGGCTTCGCCCACGGTTTGGTGGGAGTAGGTGGCGTGCTGTGGACGCAGCGGTAGTATCGTTCATCCAAGGCCGTCCCTCCCTCTTGGAGGTGGGGCGTAGCTTGCGGATGACGCATGCGGCACTCGTGGCCAATGAGGTGGCCACTGAGGTGGAGAATGTCTGTATATAAGCCCGCCCGCCTGCCGGGCCGCCCGTATTGACTATTTCGTCGTCGAGATGGCCCGTACTAAACAGACTGCCCGCAAGTCCACTGGAGGCAAGGCTCCACGGAAGCAGCTTGCCACCAAGGCAGCTCGCAAGTCCGCCCCAGCCACCGGTGGTGTCAAGAAGCCCCATCGTTACAGGCCCGGAACCGTCGCCCTTCGTGAGATCCGTCGTTACCAGAAGAGCACAGAGCTACTCATCAGGAAGCTGCCCTTCCAGCGCCTGGTGCGTGAGATCGCCCAGGATTTCAAGACTGACCTCCGCTTCCAGTCGTCTGCCGTCATGGCTCTGCAGGAAGCCTCTGAGGCTTACCTGGTGGGTCTTTTCGAGGACACCAACCTGTGTGCCATTCACGCCAAGCGCGTTACCATCATGCCCAAGGACATCCAGCTGGCCCGGCGCATCCGCGGAGAGCGTGCTTAAGTCCTCTTCCTTGGGGAAAAAGAAAAAGCACAACAAAACCTACCAGACATCTATAACTCGGCCCTTCTCAGGGCCAAAGAACTGTTCTGAAGATAATTGTCATGACAATCGAAATGGTTGGTGGTAGGAGAGCGTTAATTTCGGTTACCCAAATCGCCTAACGGTAAGTTGGTAACATTCGTGCAGGCACGAATGTATAGTAGGTCATCAATTCGGGAGGTGGGTGGGTGCAACAAACAAGAGCTAGTAACAAATAAATATATAAAGAATAAGTAAGTAAATAAATAAATAAAATAAAAGAAAATACAATAAAATACAATAAAATAAAATAAATTGTTTACATGAAATAGGCGTGCTGCAAACATGAAATGAAGCCCAAAAACACTCCATGTATGTCACTTTGCAGTGGGTGTAAAAGTACTCCACGCAGAATTTATTTATTTATTTATTATGTTTCGATTTAGTCCGGTTTCTACGCCAATAGAGAATGCAGATTATTATAATTTTTTTTTTTTTTTATTTCCCTCTCAATATATCACTGTCGGTAACTGTCTCTTTAACATGTAACTGTGGCTCCGATGGAGCCGATTAAGTTGTAGTAGTGGGATGGCGTGTTTGTTGTGCACAAGTAACCTCTTACTTGGAAGAGGTGTACTTGGTGACAGCCTTGGTGCCCTCAGACACGGCATGCTTGGCCAGTTCACCGGGCAGCAAGAGTCGGACAGCTGTCTGGATTTCCCGACTTGCAATGGTGGAGCGTTTGTTGTAGTGCGCCAGGCGGGAAGCCTCGGCAGCGATGCGCTCGAAGATGTCGTTCACGAAAGAGTTCATGATGGACATAGCTTTGGAGGAGACTCCTGTGTCGGGGTGCACTTGCTTCAGTACCTTGTAGATGTAGATGCTGTAGCTTTCCTTCCTCCTGCGCTTCTTCTTCTTGTCACCCTTGGCAATGGCCTTCTGGGCCTTTCCAGCCTTCTTGGCAGCCTTTCCGGAAGTTTTGGGAGGCATGGCGGCACAGTTACTCGTGGCGCGGAGCGAGAGAATTGAAAACTGGCCCGGCTAACTTTTCCTTATATACCGAGCGGGCCGCTCAGGATCAGACTGGCTGCAGCTACGGCTCTCTTACATTGGTTGGGTCCGCGAGACGGCCACCTGGCCTGATCCTGAGCTTGGTATAAAAGACCAAGGTGGCGGGCGGAAATTTAACTCCTATCACGAAAAGCAGCAGCAGCAACATGTCAGGACGCGGCAAGGGAGGCAAAGTTAAGGGCAAGTCAAAGTCCCGTTCTAGCAGGGCCGGACTCCAGTTCCCCGTGGGTAGGATCCACCGTCTCTTGCGTAAAGGCAACTATGCTGAGCGTGTTGGTGCAGGTGCCCCTGTGTACCTTGCAGCCGTCATGGAGTACCTGGCAGCAGAAGTGCTCGAGCTGGCCGGTAACGCCGCCCGAGACAACAAGAAGACCCGCATTATCCCGCGTCATCTTCAGCTTGCCATTCGCAATGACGAGGAGCTGAACAAGCTCCTATCTGGAGTCACCATTGCCCAAGGGGGTGTCCTTCCTAACATCCAAGCTGTGCTCCTCCCCAAGAAGACAGAGAAGAAATAAGAACCCAAGGTTCGTTCACACAAGACAACCTAACCAAACAGGCTCCTTTCGGAGCCACAGGATATCACTTAAAGAGAGAAATATACGACATCAACGTTTTGCAGGATAACACTCTGTGGAAATTGAGTGTAAATGTTTTAGAATGGTGTAGATGTGAAGGGCGGTTGTGGGGGCCTGGGGTGGGGGACTTAAACGGGACTTAGAAGGGCGCAAGAAGCAGCTTTAGCAGCAGCAGCAGCAAGGGATGAGACCTTATTTTCAGTCAGGTTCATACACAAAGAAATACATCAGATTCATTGACAGTACAGTACACATTTACCAGTGTGGGCTAGCCAATTTGGGATAAAGAGCAAGAATGTAATGTCCTCAATGAAGTAATGACATAGTTCAAGATACAATAAGTGAGGTGGCCTGAAGTCTTTGACAGTGTCCCATTCAATAATATAGTGCTTTAAAGGTGTATCACCAAGTTTACATGCTGAGTGTTCCGGTATGGGTACAGCGTTACTAACTTGCCAGATGTGTCTGTATCCTAACCTAATTCTGGCCACGACTACATCACACAGGCAGGCAGGAGCAAGTTGTTTGGACACTATTCCTAGCCCCCTTGGTCCCTGTTCACCTACCTACTGTAGCAGTAAGTAGGTACCTGTTGTAAATCGAAAGGTTGCGAATTCGTATTCAGGGAAAGTTGTTGGAGCTTCTAAACTTGAACTGACACAATCCGAGGAGTGGTGACCCGAGGATCACAGACACTATCTCTCCCTTCCTAACCTCCTGCTCCTTCCTCTGTCCTCCCAAAAGTGAACCATGCTATCGCAAAGGTAATAATACAGGTAGAGACAACAACATATTTTCCTATTGTCTTATTATATATTAATAACAGAAACGCTGCCGCCATCCCGGAGGCTTTACATTGTCTCACTGTTCATTCCCTCCACAATTCTTCCTCGTACTTCTTCTTCTTCTTCTTCTTCTTCTTCTTCTTCTTCTTCTTCTTCTTCTTCTTCTTCTTCTTCTTCTTCTTCCATCAATACTTTATTAACGGTGTATGTAAGTTTCACCATGTTTTGCACTACAGGGGTAGAGCAAAGTATATTTTGTTAGCAATAAACCAAAAGCATATTTTATGGCCTAATCATCACTACATAGAACACCACCCATAAAGCATGATACTAGTAGACCACAAAAACTGCTATAAACCCCCAAAACATATTTTATTGCCTAATCATCACTACATAGAACACCACTCATAAAGCATGATACTATTAGACCACAAACTGCTATAAACCCCAATAATATACTATACTAGTGACTATAATTGTGTTACCCAATATTATACGAAATAATACTATAAAACATAATAATAAACACACTATTAGTGTATATTAGTTGAATGCACAATCTGATGAGAAGTCAAAAAAAAAAACAACAACATAACAATAACCTATAAAGAGTGTAGAGTATTTTTGTGCAAACTATTATACTAGTAGATGGTCTAAGATAACTGTATGTGAAGGAAAAGGTGTGTTCTCCACTCAAACTTTCTTTTTATGAAATCTCCTACTCCCCAGCTGAGCGGTACGCCCAATGGGAAACAAAACGTGGCACATAACACGCCGCCCGCCAGCTCTGGCTCGGTGAATAGGAATCAGTAATCGGGCGGAGTATAAACAACACCGCCGCCAATGTGCTCCTCCCATCTCTGAGGAAATCTGGCAGGCAACTTAGTATTATATTAGCATGTAATAATAATAACAATAATAATAATAATAATAATAATACTACTACTACTACTACTACTAATAATAATAATAATAATAATATTAATAATAATAATATTAATAATAATAACATGCAATTTCATTTTATAACACATACTAACAAAATAGTGTATAGCCTACTATACTTAACTATAATAGGTTAGGTTGCGTAGGAGGATCTAAAAAGTACAGTAGTATACACACACACACACACACACACACACACACATACATATAGACAACAAACTAAATTAGAAACCACACGTCAGTGAAGTTATCAAATCCTCCAGTTTCCGTCTCCACCTCCTACGCCGACTCAAGTCCCTCGGTGGTCCTGCACACGAGCTCCTCAGTGTTTACACAACATTCATACTTCCCAAGCTCACCTATGCCTCCTCCACCTGGTCTTCCTCCCTAAATGCCACACAACGTAAACACCTCGAAAAAGTGCAAAAGAGGCCATGCAAGATTATTCTCTACCCTTCCTACTCCACATATCAAGAAGCGCTCAACACACTGACCGACCCTTTAGACTCTCACTGACCATCCCCACGACCTCATCTGCAAATTTGGTAAGAAGCTTCTACACCGGCTCCTACTACCACCTGAGATCCCTAGTCCGAGAATTGCTCTTCGACACCACAACCGCATCCAGCCCAGCCCATACGTGCACGAACTGATAGCTATAAGAACAGCCCAGTCCCAACCATTGTAAAAATTATCGATAACTTGTAATAAATCAGTGTACTCACTCCCAGTAAACACTACTCCTTGCACTGTCACTATGTTGAAATGAACTGTAGTTTGAGCTTTTCCCCAGCTAGTTATTATATGTCTTATTTGTGTCACTCATGTTACTTGTATATTATTTGTAATTCGTAACCCATTCCCCAAATATGTAACTGTATATTTTCAGTCTTCTGGCTGCCAAGCTCTTTCAATAAACCGTTAATTATTATTATTCTTATTATTATTTATATGTTGGCCCATACCAACTCACTCCCCTGAACCCTCCTCCCCAGCGGACTATCAACAAGTTCTTGCCATAAGGTACTATTTCATTTGGCCAAGGAATGGAACCAGTGATGAATAGTGGTGAACAGTGCTTAACTCAGTGAAAAACAACTCGGCAGTTGAGTCTTACCCAAGCTAGCTAACCACCTTCACACAGTGAGGTCCCAGGTCCCAGTTATACTTCCCCTGAGACTCCACGATAGAGAGGCCTGGGACCACACCTCACCCACTTGAATGAGTGAGTCATGTCGACCACGTGGTGTCCCCAAGATGCTACGACAACACGTAGTGAATGTTTTGCTACAGCATCATCATGTGAATTTCCTCATAACACCATCTGTGAGGTAACTGCTACATCATCAGGCCCTCATAACGCCATCTGTGAGGGAGTTACTACACTACGTGTCTGGTGTTCAACATCTCACCTTACATGATCTACGCGTGCAAACATTAATCTGTATGTTCACTGTGTGCTCCTTCACCTTTCTCTAATGAGGGCTTTTGTTAAACCACCAATTTATGATGTACTAAGTCATTTGTGTCCAATGTATACTTTCGAAAAGCCCTTGTTTGGGGAAGGTAGGAGAGAGTAGTCGTCATTATTGTCCAAGCCACATTATTTATTTCTATATATAAGTAATGCAGGCTGGATTTTAAATACCTCAATCCCCTAACGGTGCCGTTTGTATATTAAGAAATACCGAAGCCATACAGTACAACACCAGCGAATATGAAGTATCACTGTAACCGGCAACTGTTACTCACTCATACCTACATACATATAGAGAGTCTTTACAGAATGATAGCAGACACGAGGAAGACGAACAACAAGAGGAGAAGAGTTAGAAGAAAATCAACTTCAAGCTAAGAAGAAGAATACCAAGACATTTCCTCCAAAAAAGAAAACAACACACACAATCAAGCCGACCAAACACTGAGAAACCATGGCGGAACCCAACATGCACCGGACGCTTGACCTGACTCTATCCTGCCGCATCCAGGCGAGTTGCTGCTTAAAGTCCCTCACGCAAGCGCTGTTTAGCCACTGCACCTATTCTATCCTCCTAAAATTCACTTCAATCCCCCCTGCCACTAGCATGTTATGTATGTATGTATGTATGTATGTATGACTGAATGCTAACTGCAACTTTGCGTATTAAAACTCATTACTCTTACCGAAGTAATATAGTGCGTGGTTATGTTATGTCATGTTAGGATAGATTATAAACTACATTGGGTTACATTTCGTGAGGTTCGGTGGCGCTGATGTTTAATGTGGACCTAAAATTAGGTCCGTATATTTCTTTGTCGTGGTGGTGGTGGTGGTGGTGGTGTGCGCCCGTCAATCAGGTTGATTAACCACCAAAACCATAAAGGGTGCGGCCCTGCCGTTTCAGGGCATACACCACATCCATGGCGGTGACGGTCTTCCTTTTTGCGTGCTCGGTGTAGGTGACGGCGTCACGGATGACGTTCTCCAGAAACACCTTGAGGACGCCGCGGGTCTCCTCGTAGATGAGGCCGGATATACGTTTAACACCTCCACGCCGAGCTAGACGACGAATGGCGGGCTTGGTGATACCCTGGATGTTGTCACGAAGCACCTTACGATGACGCTTGGCGCCACCCTTTCCAAGTCCCTTGCCGCCTTTGCCTCGTCCAGTCATGTTGTTGTGGTTGCTACTACAGGTGGTCCTGGTGTGGCTTCGCCCACGGTTTGGTGGGAGTAGGTGGCGTGCTGTGGACGCAGCGGTAGTATCGTTCATCCAAGGCCGTCCCTCCCTCTTGGAGGTGGGGCGTAGCTTGCGGATGACGCATGCGGCACTCGTGGCCAATGAGGTGGCCACTGAGGTGGAGAATGTCTGTATATAAGCCCGCCCGCCTGCCGGGCCGCCCGTATTGACTATTTCGTCGTCGAGATGGCCCGTACTAAACAGACTGCCCGCAAGTCCACTGGAGGCAAGGCTCCACGGAAGCAGCTTGCCACCAAGGCAGCTCGCAAGTCCGCCCCAGCCACCGGTGGTGTCAAGAAGCCCCATCGTTACAGGCCCGGAACCGTCGCCCTTCGTGAGATCCGTCGTTACCAGAAGAGCACAGAGCTACTCATCAGGAAGCTGCCCTTCCAGCGCCTGGTGCGTGAGATCGCCCAGGATTTCAAGACTGACCTGCGCTTCCAGTCGTCTGCCGTCATGGCTCTGCAGGAAGCCTCTGAGGCTTACCTGGTGGGTCTTTTCGAGGACACCAACCTGTGTGCCATTCACGCCAAGCGCGTTACCATCATGCCCAAGGACATCCAGCTGGCCCGGCGCATCCGCGGAGAGCGTGCTTAAGTCCTCTTCCTTGGGGAAAAACAAAAAGCACAACAAAACCTGCCAGACATCTATAACTCGGCCCTTCTCAGGGCCAAAGAACTGTTCTGAAGATAATTTTCATGACAATCGAAATGGTTGGTGGTCGGAGAGCGTTAATTTCGGTTACCCAAATCGCCTAACGGTAAGTTGGTAACATTCGTGGAGGTACGATTGTATAGTAGGTCATCAATTCGGGAGGTGGGTGGGTGCAACAAGCAAGAGCTAGTAACAAATAAATATATAAAGAATAAGTAAGTAAAGAAATAAATAAAATAAAAGAACATACAATAAAATAAAATAAATTTTTTTTTTACATGAAATAGGCATGCTGCAAACAAGAAATGAAGCCCAAACACACTCCATGTATGTCACTTTGCAGTGGGTGTAAAAGTACTCCACGCAGAATTTATTTATTTATTTATTATGTTTCGATTTAGTCCTGTTTCTACGCCAATAGAGAATGCAGATTATTATAATTTTATTTTTTTTATTTCCCTCTCAATATATCACTGTCGGTAACTGTCTCTTTAACATGTAACTGTGGCTCCGATGGAGCCGATTAAGTTGTAGTAGTGGGATGGCGTGTTTGTTGTGCACAAGTAACCTCTTACTTGGAAGAGGTGTACTTGGTGACAGCCTTGGTGCCCTCAGACACGGCATGCTTGGCCAGTTCACCGGGCAGCAAGAGTCGGACAGCTGTCTGGATTTCCCGACTTGTAATGGTGGAGCGTTTGTTGTAGTGCGCCAGGCGGGAAGCCTCGGCAGCGATGCGCTCGAAGATGTCGTTCACGAAAGAGTTCATGATGGACATAGCTTTGGAGGAGACTCCTGTGTCGGGGTGCACTTGCTTCAGTGCCTTGTAGATGTAGATGCTGTAGCTTTCCTTCCTCCTGCGCTTCTTCTTCTTGTCACCCTTGGCAATGGCCTTCTGGGCCTTTCCAGCCTTCTTGGCAGCCTTTCCGGAAGTTTTGGGAGGCATGGCGGCACAGTTACTCGTGGCGCGGAGCGAGAGAATTGAAAACTGGCCCGACTAACTTTTCCTTATATACCGAGCGGGCCGCTCAGGATCAGACTGGCTGCAGCTACGGCTCTCTTACATTGGTTGGGTCCGCGAGACGGCCACCTGGCCTGATCCTGAGCTTGGTATAAAAGACCAAGGTGGCACGAGGAAATTTAACTCCTATCACGAAAAGCAGCAGCAGCAACATGTCAGGACGCGGCAAGGGAGGCAAGGTGAAGGGCAAGTCAAAGTCCCGTTCTAGCAGGGCCGGACTCCAGTTCCCCGTGGGTAGGATCCACCGTCTCTTGCGTAAAGGCAACTATGCTGAGCGTGTTGGTGCAGGTGCCCCTGTGTACCTTGCAGCCGTCATGGAGTACCTGGCAGCAGAAGTGCTCGAGCTGGCCGGTAACGCCGCCCGCGACAACAAGAAGACCCGCATTATCCCGCGTCATCTTCAGCTTGCCATTCGCAATGACGAGGAGCTGAACAAGCTCCTGTCTGGAGTCACCATTGCCCAAGGGGGTGTCCTTCCTAACATCCAAGCTGTGCTCCTCCCCAAGAAGACAGAGAAGAAATAAGAACCCAAGGTTCGTTCACACAAGACAACCTAACCAAACAGGCTCCTTTCGGAGCCACAGGATATCACTTAAAGAGAGAAATATACGACATCAACGTTTTGCAGGATAACACTCTATTTTACGTGTAATTAGCATAGTATTGTGGAAATAGAGTGAAATTGATTTTGAATGGTGTAGATGTGAAGGGCGGTTGTGGGGGCCTGGGGTGGGGGACTTAAACGGGACTTAGAAGGGCGCAGAAGCAGCTTTAGCAGCAGCAGCAAGGGAGGCGACCTTATTTTCAGTCAGGTTCATACACAAAGAAATACATCAGATTCATTGACAGTACAGTACACATTTACCAGTGTGGGCTAGCCAATTTGGGATAAAGAGCAAGAATGTAATGTCCTCAATGAAGTAATGACATAGTTCAAGATACAATAAGTGAGGTGGCCTGAAGTCTTTGACAGTGTCCCATTCAATAATATAGTAGTGCTTTAAAGGTGTATCACCAAGTTTACATGCTGAGTGTTCCGGTATGGGTACAGCGTTACTAACTAGCCAGATGTGTCTGTATCCTAACCTAATTCTGGCCACGACTACATCACACAGGCAGGCAGGAGCAAGTTGTTTGGACACTCTTCCTAGCCCCCTTGGTCCCTGTTCACCTACCTACTGTAGCAGTAAGTAGGTACCTGTTGTAAATCGAAAGGTTGCCAATTCGTATTCAGGGAAAGTTGTTGGAGCTTCTAAACTTGAACTGACACAATCCGAGGAGTGGTGACCCGAGGATCACAGACACTATCTCTCCCACTACAAATCCCTTCCTAACCTCCTGCTCCTTCCTAACCTCCTGCTCCTTCCTATGTCCTCCCAAAATTGAACCATGCTATCGCAAAGGTAATAATACAGGTAGAGACAACAACATATTTTCCTATTGTCTTATTATATATTAATAACAGAAACGCTGCCGCCATCCCGGAGGCTTTACATTGTCTCACTGTTCATTCCCTCCACAATTCTTCCTCTTACTTCTTCTTCTTCTTCTTCTTCTTCTTCTTCTTCTTCTTCTTCTTCTTCTTCTTCTTCTTCTTCTTCTTCTTCTTCTTCTTCTTCTTCTTCTTCTTCTTCTTCTTCTTCTTCTTCTTCTTCTTCTTCTTCTTCTTCTTCTTCTTCTTCTTCTTCTTCTTCTTCTTCTTCTTCTTCCATCAATACTTTATTAACGGTGTATGTAAGTTTCACCATTTTTTGCACTACAGCGGTAGAGCAAAGTATATTTTGTTAGCAATAAACCAAAAGCATATTTTATGGCCTAATCATCACTACATAGAACACCACCCATAAAGCATGATACTAGTAGACCACAAAAACTGCTATAAACCCCCAAAGCATATTTTATTGCCTAATCATCACTACATAGAACACCACTCATAAAGCATGATACTATTAGACCACAAACTGCTATAAACCCCAATAATATACTATACTAGTGACTCTAATTGTGTTACCCAATATTATACGAAATAATACTATAAAACATAATAATAAACACACTAATAGTGTATATTAGTTGAATGCACAATCTGATGAGAAGTCAAAAAAAAAAAAAAAAAAAATAGCAACAACCTAGAAAGAGTGTAGAGTATTTTTGTGCAAACTATTATACTAGTAGATGGTCTAAGATAACTGTATGTGAAGGAAAAGGTGTGCTCTCCACTCAAACTTTCTTTTTATGAAATCTCCTACTCCCCAGCTGAGCGGTACGCCCAATGGGAAACAAAACGTGGCACATAACACGCCGCCCGCCAGCTCTGGCTCGGTGAATAGGAATCAGTAATCGGGCGGAGTATAAACAACACCGCCGCCAATGTGCTCCTCCCATCTCTGAGGAAATCTGGCGGGCAACTTAGTATTATATTAGCATGTAATAATAATAACAATAATAATAATAATACTACTACTACTACTACTAATAATAATAATAATAATAATAATAATAATATTAATAATAATAATATTAATAATAATAACATGCAATTTCATTTTATAACACATACTAACAAAATAGTGTATAGCCTACTATACTTAACTATAATAGGTTAGGTTGCGTAGGAGGATCTAAAAAGTACAGTAGTATACACACACACACACACACACACACACACACACACACACACACATACATATAGACAACAAACTAAATTAGAAACCACACGTCAGTGAAGTTATCAAATCCTCCAGTTTCCGTCTCCACCTCCTACGCCGACTCAAGTCCCTCGGTGGTCCTGCACACGAGCTCCTCAGTGTTTACACAACATTCATACTTCCCAAGCTCACCTATGCCTCCTCCACCTGGTCTTCCTCCCTAAATGCCACACAACGTAAACACCTCGAAAAAGTGCAAAAGAGGCCATGCAAGATTATTCTCTACCCTTCCTACTCCACATATCAAGAAGCGCTCAACACACTGACCCTTTAGACTCTCACTGACCATCACCACGACCTCATCTGCAAATTTGGTAAGCAGCTTCTACACCATCCCCGACACCGGCTCCTACTACCACCTGAGATCCCTAGTCCGAGAATTGCTCTTCGACACCACAACCGCATCCAGCCCAGCCCATACGTGCACGAACTGATCGCTATAAGAACAGCCCAGTCCCAACCATTGTAAAAATTATCGATAACTTGTAATAAATCAGTGTACTCACTCCCAGTAAACACTACTCCTTGCACTGTCACTATGTTGAAATGAACTGTAGTTTGAGCTTTTCCCCAGCTAGTTATTATATGTCTTATTTGTGTCACTCATGTTACTTGTATATTATTTGTAATTCGTAACCCATTCCCCAAATATGTAACTGTATATTTTCAGTCTTCTGGCTGCCAAGCTCTTTCAATAAACCGTTAATTATTATTATTATTATTATTATTATTATTATTTATATGTTGGCCCATACCAACTCACTCCCCTGAACCCTCCTCCCCAGCGGACTATCAACAAGTTCTTGCCATAAGGTACTATCTCATTTGGCCAAGGAATGGAACCAGTGATGAATAGTGGTGAACAGTGCTTAACTCAGTGAAAAACAACTCGGCAGTTGAGTCTTACCCAAGCTAGCTAACCACCTTCACACAGTGAGGTCCCAGGTACCCAGTTATACTTCCCCTGAGACTCCACGATAGAGAGGCCTGGGACCACACCTCACCCACTTGAATGAGTGAGTCATGTCGACCACGTGGTGTCCCCAAGATGCTACGACAACACGTAGTGAATGTTTTGCTACAGCATCATCATGTGAATTTCCTCATAACACCATCTGTGAGGTAACTGCTACATCATCAGGCCCCTCATAACGCCATCTGTGAGGGAGTTACTACACTACGTGTCTGGTGTTCAACATCTCACCTTACATGATCTACGCGTGCAAACATTAATCTGTATGTTCACTGTGTGCTCCTTCACCTTTCTCTAATGAGGGCTTTTGTTAAACCACCAATTTATGATGTACTAAGTCATTTGTGTCCAATGTATACTTTCGAAAAGCCCTTGTTTGGGGAAGGTAGGAGAGAGTAGTCGTCATTATTGTCCAAGCCACATTATTTATTTCTATATATAAGTAATGCAGGCTGGTTTTTAAATACCTCAATCCACTAACGGTGCTGTTTGTATATTAAGAAATACCGAAGCCATACAGTACAACACCAGCGAATATGAAGTATCACTGTAACCGGCAACTGTTACTCACTCATACCTACATACATATAGAGAGTCTTTACAGAATGATAGCAGACACGAGGAAGACGAACAACAAGAGGAGAAGAGTTAGAAGAAAATCAACTTCAAGCTAAGAAGAAGAATACCAAGACATTTCCTCCAAACAAGAAAACAACACACACAATCAAGCCGACCAAACACTGAGAAACCATGGCGGAACCCAACATGCACCGGACGCTTGACCTGACTCTATCCTGCCGCATCCAGGCGAGTTGCTGCTTAAAGTCCCTCACGCAAGCGCTGTTTAGCCACTGCACCTATTCTATCCTCCTAAAATTCACTTCAATCCCCCCTGCCACTAGCATGTTATGTATGTATGTATGTATGTATGTATGTATGTATGTATGTATGTATGTATGTATGAATGAATGATAACTGCAACTTTGTGTATTAAACCTCATTACTCTTACCGAAGTAATATAGTGCGTGGTTATGTTATGTCATGTTAGGATAGATTATAAACTACATTGGGTTACATTTCGTGAGGTTCGGTGACGCTACAGGAAGTTAGGTGAGGTACCTGGAGGTTAGGTGAATGTTGACTGACTGACTGACTGACTGACTGACAATTATTAGGAAGTGGTTCCAACACGTTCACACACAACCTATACTCATACCACAAGTCCAGAATTAGAGAGGATCATGTGATTGGATATATTTTCAACGATTTACTCAGTGTCTAACCAACTCTTTAGCGATTTAAATGTGGACCTAAAATTAGGTCCGTATATTTGTTTGTCGTGGTGGTGGTGGTGGTGTGCGCCCGTCCATCAGGTTGATTAACCACCAAAACCATAAAGGGTGCGGCCCTGCCGTTTCAGGGCATACACCACATCCATGGCGGTGACGGTCTTCCTTTTTGCGTGCTCGGTGTAGGTGACGGCGTCACGGATGACGTTCTCCAGAAACACCTTGAGGACGCCGCGGGTCTCCTCGTAGATGAGGCCGGATATACGTTTAACACCTCCACGCCGAGCTAGACGACGAATGGCGGGCTTGGTGATACCCTGGATGTTGTCACGAAGCACCTTACGATGACGCTTGGCGCCACCCTTTCCAAGTCCCTTGCCTCCTTTGCCTCGTCCAGTCATGTTGTTGTGGTTGCTACTACAGGTGGTCCTGGTGTGGCTTCGCCCACGGTTTGGTGGGAGTAGGTGGCGTGCTGTGGACGCAGCGGTAGTATCGTTCATCCAAGGCCGTCCCTCCCTCTTGGAGGTGGGGCGTAGCTTGCGGATGACGCATGCGGCACTCGTGGCCAATGAGGTGGCCACTGAGGTGGAGAATGTCTGTATATAAGCCCGCCCGCCTGCCCACTCATCACATCGCTCCTGAACGAAGAAGACCTCTCAACAAGACCTCCTGCTGGACCCGGAACTCTGAAGACCGCCCTCTCCCTTGTACCATTGTTGGCCATCTTCCCGGACCGGACCACCCACGACTGTCATCGTCCAAACAACTCACGAGCGTTCTCGGTTTATCGAGCATTAGCTTGCCCTCCCCACTGGTGGTGTGAGTGACCCACACTCCAGCTGGAGAGCAGTTATAGCGCGATATTCCCGGCGTGGTTTGAGCTCTTTTCCTTCTACTACCATTTTTCCTTTTTCGCTCTGGCCTAGGGACCTGCACCCTCAAAAGTGTATTCGTCCTGCGGTCCCCCTGTAACTGTTCACCTCCCTCCCAGGAGATTGTGAACACGAAAGGGGGTCGGAGCAAAACCCTCCCCAGCCGAGTCTTTCCAGGAAAACCGTGATCGTGCGGGTCCACCTGGAAAGAGGGTCGCAATCCTTATCCTTCCCAAATAGGCACACTTAGCTCACGTCTATAAGTGAGCAGTCACATACACTAGGAAGTAGGCTTCCCCAATCGGGGCTCCGTGAGAGAAGCTCAGGAACCACTCTACGACCACCAGCTAGTGGGGAGTGCTGTAATTCCTTTGCTGTTTACTCAACCGGAATAGGTAGGATCTAAATAAAAAAAAAAAAAAAAAAAAAAAAACAACAACAACAACAACAACAACAACAACCCGGTTATGGAGCGCGTACGCCCTCCTAACCGCGATCCCCGCCTGAACCGCCAACCTGACGACCCGAACCACGACAGGCTTCGCACAGAGAAAGCAGACCAGTTACGCGCCTTCAACGAAGCCCTGAAAAGTAGGAACTCTGCCACCACCTCCAACAACTCCACCACCACCACTACCTCCACCACCACCACCACTGCTACCGCTACTGAGGACAACTGGACGAAGGTAGAAAATAAGAAACGCCGACGTGCCTTTTCGGGAAACGATTGCCGTCAAGCAGCCCCCAAGGCACCCATCACCACCACCAGCTCACCTCCAACGACACTGCCAAAATTCCGGATCACGAAAACGGACGCAAAAACAACATATGCCGCCGTCACAGAGATGGAAAAGCAAAACCCACTGGCCAAGTTCTCAGTGCGGCCCAACCTAAAGGGGGAGATGATCGTTCACCCCAAAGACAAGAACTCCGCCACCACCCTCGACACTTACCTACAAAACACCACCACCATTACTTCACCCAAGCTAGACCCCGCCCAGAAACTGATGAAGTCGGTAGTCCTCCGGTACCCAAAGGAACTACCTCTCGAACCCCTGGAGAACCACCCGAAGATCCTAAAAGCCGAGAGATGCTCTCCCCTGTCCGACAAGACGGCCACCACGAAACAAGTCCTCATAACGCACTACGGCTCACCCCCAGCACCATAGACCTCAAAACCTGGGGGATCTACGAAGTGAGGCCCTTCGTCCCAGAGCCCCTGCGATGCTTCAGATGCCAGAAATACGGGCACCATCAGACAAGGTGCACGTACAGGGAAATCTGCGCAGTCTGCGCACAGAAAG
>NW_024742906.1:0-13521 GCF_018991925.1 Homarus americanus
GATCGAGTATAACAAAAGTCCCTTATCGAGTATAACAAAAGTCCCTTATCGAGTATAACAAAGGCCCCCTCATCGAGTTCAACAAAGGCCCCTGATCAAGAATAGCTAAGCCCCCTAATCGAGTATAACAAAGTCCCTGATCGAGGATAACAAAGTCACCTGATCGAGTATAACAAAGTCCCCAGATCGAGTATAACAAAGTCCACTAATCGAGTATAACAAAGTCCACTGATCGAGTATAACAACGCCCCCTCATCGAAAATAACAAATTCCCCTGATCGAGTGTAAGAAAGTCCCCTCATCGACTATAATAAAGTCCAATCATCCAGTATAACAAAGTCCCCTGATTGAGAATAAGAAAGTCTCCTGATCGCGTATAACAAAGTCCCCTGATAGAGTATAACAAAGCCCCCTGATCGAGTATAACAAAGTCCCCTGATCGAGTATAGCAAAGTCCACTGATCGAGTATAACAACGCCAACTCATCGAGAATAGCAAATTCCCCTGATCGAGTATATTAAATTCCCTGATCGAGTATAACAAAGTCCACTCATCCAGTATAACAAAGTCCCCTGATAGAGTATAACAAAGCCCCCTGATCGAGTATAACAAAGTCACCTGATCGAGTATAACAAAGTCCACTGATCGAGTATAACAACGCCAACTCATCGAGAATAGCAAATTCCCCTGATCGAGTATATTAAATTCCCTGATCGAGTATAACAAAGTCCACTCATCCAGTATAACAAAGTCCCCTGATTGAGAATAAGAAAGTCTCCTGATCGCGTATAACAAAGTCCCCTGATAGAGTATAACAAAGCCCCCTGATCGAGTATAACAAAGTCCCCTGATCGAGTATATTAAAGTCCCCATATCGAGTATAACAAAGTCCACTGATCTAGTATAAAAAAGTCCCCTGATCAAGTATAACAAAGCCCCTCATCGAGTATAACAAAGCCCCCTGATCGAGTATAACAAAGGGCCTGATCAAGTATAACAAAGTCCCCTAATCGAGTATAACAAAGTCCCCTAATCGAGTATAACAAAGGCCCCTTATCGAGTATAACAAAGGCCCCTAATCGAGTACAACAAAAGCCCCTCATCGTGTACAACAAAGGCCCCTGGTCGAGTATAACAAAGTCCCCTGATCGAGTATAACAAAGTCCACTGATCGAGTATAACAAAGCCCCTTGATCGAGCATAACAAAGTCCCCTGATCGAGTATAACAAAGTCCCCTGATCAGGAATAACAAAGCCCCTCATCGAGGATAACAAAGTCCCCTTATCGAGTATAACAAAGTCCCCTGATCTAGTATAACAATGGCCCCTTATCGAGTATAACAAAGGCACCTGCTCGAGTACAACAAAGCCCCCTGATCGAGTACAACAAAGACCCCTGATCGAATATAACAAAGTCCGCTGAACGAGTATAACAAAGGCCCCTCATCGAGTATAACAAAGTTCCCTGATCGAGTACAAAAAAGTCCCCTGACTGTGTATAACAAAGTCCCCTGATCGAGTATATTAAAGTCCCCTGATCGAATATAACAAAGTCCACTGATCTGCCCTGATCAACTATAACAAAGTCCCCTGATCGAGTATAACAAAGTCCCCTGATCGAGTATAACAAAGGCCCTGATCGAGTATAACAAAGGCCCCTCATCGAGTAAAGCAAAGTCACCTGATCGTGTATATTAATGTCCCCTGATCGAGTATAACAAAGTACCCTGATCGAGTATAACAAAGTTCCCTAATCGAGTATAACAAAGTCCCCTAATCGAGTATAACAACGTCCCCTGATCAAGTACATACTAATTCCACGAACGAGTATAACGAGCTCATCAGAGTATAGCAAGAATCCCATGATCGAGTATAACAAAAGTCCCTGATCGAGTATAACAAAATCCCCTGATCGAGTATAACAAAAGTTCCAAAATCGAGTATAACAAAATCCCCTGATCGAGTATAACTTAGGCCACAGTCAGGTATAACAAAATTTCCTGATAAGTATAAACAAAAGTCCGCTTATCCAGAGTATAACAAAAGTCCATATCGAGTATAACAAGGCCCTCATCGAATACCAACAAAGGCCCTAATCCAAGTAGCAAGCCCTAATCAGGTATAACAAAAGTCCCTGATCCAGAAACATAAGCAAGCCTCCCGAGTATAACAAAAGCCCCTGATCGAGTATAACAAAAAAGCCCACCGATCCAAGTAAACAAGTCCCTAATCGGTACCAAGTCCTTTAATCGAGTATAACAAAGGCCCCTAATCAAGTACAACAAAGGCCCTTCATCGAGTACAACAAAGGTCCCTGGTCGAGTATAACAAAGTCCCCTGATCGAGTATAACAAAGCCCACTGATCGAGTATAAAAAAGCCCCTTGATCGAGCATAACAAAGTCCCCTGATCGAGTATAACAAAGTCCCCTGATCAGGTATAACAAAGCCCCTCATCGAGTATAACAAAGTCCCCTTATCGAGTATAACAAAGTCCCCTGATCGAGTATGACAATGGCCCCTTATCGAGAATAACAAAGGCCCCAGATCGAGTACAACAAAGCCTCCTGATCGAGTACAACAAAGACCCCTGATCGAGTATAACAAAGTCCCCTGATCGAGTATAACAAAGGCTCCTCATCGAATATGACAAAGGCCCCTCATCGAGTTAACAAAGTCCCCTCATCGAGTATAACAAAGTCCCCGATCGAGTATAACAAAGGCCACTCATCGAGCATAACAAAGTTCTCTGATCGAGTATAACAAAGTCCTTGATCAAGTATAACAAAGTCCCCTGATCGAGTATAACAAATTTCCCTAATCGAGTATAACAAAGTCCCCTGATCGAGTATAACAAATTCCCCTGAACGAGTATAACAAAGTCCCCTGATCGTGTATAACAAAAGTCCCTTATCGAGTATAACAAAAGTCCCTTATCGAGTATAACAAAGGCCCCTCATCGAGTACAACAAAGGCCCCTGATCAAGTATAACAAAGCCCCCTAATCGAGTATATCAAAGGCCCCTGATCGAGTATAACAAAGTCACCTGATCGAGTATAACAGAGTCCACTGATCGAGTATAACAAAGTCCACTGTATCGAGTATAACAACGCCCCCTCATCGAAAATACAAATTCCCCTGATCGAGTGTAAGAAAGTCCCCTGATCGAGTATAACAAAGTCCCCTGATCGATTATAACAAAGTCCACTGTATCGAGTATAACAAAGCCCCCTCATCGAGAATAGCAAATTCCCCTGATTGAGAACAAGAAAGTCTCCTGATCGCGTATAACAAAGTCCCCTGATAGAGTATATCAAAGCCCCCTGAACGAGTATAACAAAGTCCCCTTATCGAGTATATCAAAGTCCACTGATCGAGTATAACAAAGACCCCTGATCAAGTATAACAAAGTCCCCTCATCGAGTATAACAAAGCCGCCTCATCGAGTATAACAAAAGCCCATGATCAAGTATAACAAAGTCCCCTGATCGAGTATAACAAAGTCCTCTTATCGAGTATAACAAAGTCCCCTTATCGAGTATAACAAAGTCCCCTGATCGAGTAAAACAAAGTCCACTGATCGGGTATAACAAAGTCCCCTAATCGAGTATAACAAAGCCCCTTGATCGAGTAAAACAAAGTCATCTGATCGGGTATAACAAAGTCCCCTGATCGAGTATAACAAAGTCCCCTAATCGAATATAACACAGTCCCTTGATAGAGTATAACAAAGCCCCCTCATCGTGTATAACAAAGTCACCTGACCGAGTATAACAAAGCCCCCTGAACGAGTATAACAAAGATCCCTGATCGAGTATAATAAAGTCCCCTGAACGAGTATAGCAAAGTCCCCTGAACGAGAGTATAACAAGTCCCTAATCCGAGTATATTAAGAAAGGATTACATATCGCGAGAGTATAACAAGGGGCCTGATCAGAGTATAACAAAGTCCCCCCTATCGAGTATAAACAAAGAGATCCTTTAATCAGGTAACAAAGGCCCCCTTATCGAGTATAACAAAGGCCCCTAATCAAGTACAACAAAGGCCCTTCATCGAGTACAACAAAGGTCCCTGGTCGAGTATAACAAAGTCCCCTGATCGAGTATAACAAAGCCCACTGATCGAGTATAAAAAAGCCCCTTGATCGAGCATAACAAAGTCCCCTGATCGAGTATAACAAAGTCCCCTGATCAGGTATAACAAAGCCCCTCATCGAGTATAACAAAGTCCCCTTATCGAGTATAACAAAGTCCCCTGATCGAGTATGACAATGGCCCCTTATCGAGTATAACAAAGGCCCCAGATCGAGTACAACAAAGCCTCCTGATCGAGTACAACAAAGACCCCTGATCGAGTATAACAAAGTCCCCTGATCGATTATAACAAAGGCTCCTCATCGAATATAACAAAGGCCCCTCATCGAGTTAACAAAGTCCCCTGATCGAGTATAACAAAGTCCCCGATCGAGTATAACAAAGGCCACTGATCGAGCATAACAAAGTTCTCTGATCGAGTATAACAAAGTCCCTGATCGAGTATAACAAAGTCCCCTGATCGAGTATAACAAAGTTCCCTAATCGAGTATAACAAAGTCCCCTGATCGAGTATAACAAATTCCCCTGATGGAGTATAACAAAGTCCCCTGATCGTGTATAACAAAAGTCCCTTATCGAGTATAACAAAAGTCCCTTATCGAGTATAACAAAGGCCCCTCATCGAGTACAACAAAGGCCCCTGATCAAGTATAACAAAGCCCCCAAATCGAGTATATCAAAGGCCCCTGATCGAGTAAAACAAAGTCACCTGATCGAGTATAACAGAGTCCACTGATCGAGTATAACAAAGTCCACTGTATCGAGTATAACAACGCCCCCTCATCGAAAATAACAAATTCCCCTGATCGAGTGTAAGAAAGTCCCCTGATCGAGTATAACAAAGTCCCCTGATCGAGTATAACAAAGTCCACTGTATCGAGTATAACAAAGCCCCCTCATCGAGAATAGCAAATTCCCCTGATTGAGAACAAGAAAGTCTCCTGATCGCGTATAACAAAGTCCCCTGATAGAGTATAACAAAGCCCCCTGATCGAGTATAACAAAGTCCCCTTATCGAGTATATCAAAGTCCACTGATCGAGTATAACAAAGACCCCTGATCAAGGATAACAAAGTCCCCTCATCGAGTATAACAAAGCCGCCTCATCGAGTATAACAAAAGCCCATGATCAAGTATAACAAAGTCCCCTGATCGAGTATAACAAAGTCCTCTTATCGAGTATAACAAAGTCCCCTGATCGAGTATAACAAAGTCCCCTGATCGAGGAAAACAAAGTCCACTGATCGGGTATAACAAAGTCCCCTAATCGAGTATAACAAAGCCCCTTGATCGAGAAAAACAAAGTCATCTGATCGGGTATAACAAAGTCCCCTGATCGAGTATAACAAAGTCCCCTAATCGAATATAACACAGTCCCTTGATAGAGTATAACAAAGCCCCCTCATCGTGTATAACAAAGTCACCTGACCGAGTATAACAAAGCCCCCTGAACGAGTATAACAAAGATCCCTGATCGAGTATAATAAAGTCCCCTGAACGAGTATAGCAAAGTCCCCTGAACGAGTATAACAAAGTCCCCTGATCGAGTATATTAAAGTCCCCTTATCGAGTATAACGAAGTCCCCTCATAGAGTATAATAACGCCCCCTCATCGAGTATAACAAAGTCACCTGAACGAGTATAACAAAGATCCCTAATCGAGTATAACAAAGGCCCCTCATCGAGTACAACAAAGGCCCCTTATCGAGTATAACAAAGTCCTCTAATCGAGTAAAACAAAGGCCCCTCATCGAGTATAACAAAGCCCCTTGATCGAGCATAGCAAAGTCCCCTGATCGAGTATAACAAAGTCCCCTGGTCGAGTATAACAAAGTCCCCTAATCGAATATAACAAAGTCCCCTAATAGAGTAAAACAAAGTCCCCTGATCGAGTATAACAAAGCACCCTCATCGAGTATAACAATTTCCCTTATCGAGTATAACAATGTCCCTGATCGAGTATAACTATGGCCCCTTATCGAGTATAAAAAAGGCCCCTGATCGAGTGCAACAAAGCCCCCTGATCGAGTATAACAAAGTCTTCTCATCGAGTATAACAAAGTCCCCTGATCGAGTATATCAAATTCCCCTGATCGAGTATAACAAAGTCCCCTCATCGAGTATAACAAAGGCCCCTTATCGAGTATAACAAAGGCCCCTCATCGAGTACAACAAAGGCCCGTGATCGAGTATAACAAAGTCCCCTGATCAAGTATAATAAAGCCCCCTCATCGAGTATAACAAAGTCCCCTGATCGAGTTTAACAAAGTCCCCTGATCGAATAAAACAAAGTCCACTGATCGGGTATAACAAAGTCCCCTGATCGAGTATAACAAAGTCCCCTAATCGAGTATAACAAAGCTCCCTGATCGAAAATAAGAAAGTCCCCTGATCGAGTGTATGAAAGTCCCCTGAACGAGTATAACAAAGATCCCTGATCGAGTATAACCAAGTCCCCTGATAGAGTATAACAAAGCCCCCTCATCGAGTATAACAAAGTCACCTGACCGAGTATAACAAAGCCCCCAGAACGAGTATAACAAAGATCCCTGATCGAGTATAACAAAGTCCCCTGATAGAGTATAACAAACTTCCCTGATCGAGTATAGCAAAGTCCCCTGATAGAGTATAACAAAGCCCCCTCATCGAGTATTCCAAAGTCACCTGACCGAGTATAACAAAGCCCCCTGAACGAGTATAGCAAAGATCCCTGATCGAGTATAGCAAAGGCCCCTTATCCCCTTATCAAGTATAACAAAGTTCCCTGATCGAGTGTAATAAAGGCCCCTTATTGAGTATAACAAAGTCCCGTCATCGAGTACAACAAAGGCTCCTTATCCCCTTATCAAGTATAACAAAGTTCCCTGATCGAGTGTAATAAAGGCCCCTCATCGAGTTTAACAAAGTCCCGTGATCGAGTACATCAAAGGCCCCTGATCGAGTACAACAAAGGCCCCTCATCGAGTACAACACAGGCCCCTCATCGGGTGTAACAAAGTCCCCTCATCAAGAATAACAAAGCCCCTCATCGAGCATAACAAAATCCCCTCATTGAGTATAACAAAGTCCCCTGATCAAGTATAACAAATTCCCCAAATCGAGAATAACATAGTCCCCTCATCGAGTATAACAAAGGCCCCTTATCGAGTATAACAAAGCCCCATGATCAAGTATAGCAAAGTCCCCTGATCGAGTATATTAAAGTCCCCTGATCGAGTATAACAAATTCCAATGATCGAGGATAAAAAGTCCCCTCATCGAGTATAGGAAAGTCTCCTGATCGAGTATAACAAAGTCCCCTGATCGAGTAAAACAAATTCACCTGAACGAGTATAACAAAGCCCCCTGAACGAGTATAACAAAATTCCCTGATCGAGTATAACAAAGTCCCCTGATAGAGTATAACAAAGTTCCCTGATCGAGTAAGGCAATGTCCACTGATCTAGTATAAAAAAGTCCCCTGATCAAGTATAACAAAGCCCACTCATCGAGTATAACAAAGCCCCTCGATCGAGTATAACAAAGGGCCCTAATCAAGTATAACAAAGTCCCCTAATCGAGGATAACAAAGTCCCCTAATCGAGTATAACAAAGGCCCCTTATCGAGTATAACAAAGGCCCCTCATCGAGTACAACAAAGGCCCCTGATCGAGTATAACAATGGCCCCTTATCGAGTATAACAAAGGCCCCTAATCGAGTACAACAAAGCCCCCTCATCGAGTACAACCCCTGATCGAGTATAACAAAGTCCCCTGATCAAAGGCTCCTCATCGAATATAACCCCTGATCGAGTTAACAAAGTCCCCTGATCGAGTATAACAAAGTCCCCGATCGAGTATAACAAAGGCCACTGATCGAGTATAACAAAGTCCCCAGATTGAGTATAACAAAGTCCCCTGATCGAGTATAACAAAGGCCCCTCATCGAGTATAACAAAGGGCCCTCATCGAGTATAGCAAAGTCCCCTAATCGAGTATATTAAAGTCCCCTGATCGAGTATAACAAAGTCCACTGATCGAGTATAACAAAGTTCCCTGATCGAGTATAACAAAGTCCCCTGATCGAGTATAACAAAGGCCCCTCATCAAGTATAGCAAAGTCCCCTCATCGAGTATAACAAAGTCCCCTGATCGAATATAACAAAGTCCCCTGATCGAGTATAACAAAGTTCCCTAATCGAGTATAACAAAGTCCCCTGATCGAGTATAACAAATTCCCCTGATCGAGTATAACAAAGTCCCCTGATCGAGTATAACAAAAGTCCCTTATCAAGTATAACAAAAGTCCCTTATCGAGTATAACAAAGGTCCCACATCGAGTACAACAAAGGCCCCTGTTCAAGTATAACAAAGCCCCCTAATCGAGTATAACAAAGTCCCCTGATCGAGTATAACAAAGTCACCTGATCGAGTATAACAAAGTCCCCAGATCGAGTATAACAAAGTCCACTGATCGAGTATAACAAAGTCCACTAATCGAGTATAACAACGCCCCCTCATCGAAAATAACAAATTCCCCTGATCGAGTGTAAGAAAGTCCCCTGATCGAGTATAACAAAGTCCCCTAATAGAGTATAACAAAGCCCCCTCATCGAGGATAACAAAGTTACCTGACCGATTATAACAAAGCCCCTGAAAGAGTATAGCAAAGATCCCTGATCGAGTATAACAAAGCTCCCTTATCCCCTTATCAAGTATAACAAATTCCCCTGATCGAGTGTAAGAAAGTCCCCTGATCGAGTATAACAAAGTCCACTCATCGAGTATAACAAACTCCCCTGATTGAGAATATGAAAGTCTCCTGATCGCGTATAACAAAGTCCCCTGATAGAGTTCAACAAAGCCTCTGATCCAGTATAACAAAGTGCCCTGATCGAGTATATTAAAGTCCCCTTATCGAGTATAACAAAGTCCACTGATCGAGTATAACAAAGACCCCTGATCAAGTATAACAACGTCCCCTCATCAAGTATAACAAAGCCGCATCATCGAGTATAACAAAAGCCCCTGATCAAGTATAACAAAGTCCCCTGATCGAGTATAACAAATTCCCCTGATCGAGTATAACAAAGTCCCCTGATCGAGTATAACAAAGTCCCCTGATCGAGTAAAACAAAGTCCACTGATCGGGTATAACAAAGTCCCTTGATCGAGTATAACAAAGTCCCCTAATCGAGTATAACAAAGCCCCTTGATCGAAAATAACAAATTCCCCTGATCGACTGTAAGAAAGTCCCCTGATCGAGTGTAAGGAAGTCCCCCGATCGAGTATAACAAATCACCCTGAACGAGTATAACAAAGATCCCTGATCGAGTATAACAAAGTCCCCTGATAGAGTATAACAAAGCCCCCTCATCGTGTATAACAAAGTCACCTGACCGAGTATAACAAAGCCCCCTGAACGAGTATAACAAAGATCCCTGATCGAGTATAACAAACTCACCCGAACGAGTATAACAAAGTCCCCTGAACGAGTATAACAAAGTCCCCTGATCGAGTATATTAAAGTCCCCTTATCGAGTATAACAAAGTCCCCTGATAGAGTATAACAAAGCACCCTCATCGAGTATAACAAAGTCACCTGACCGAGTATAACAAAGCCCCCTGAACGAGTAAAACAAATCTCCCTAATCGAGTATAACAAAGTCCCTTGATAGAGTATAACAAAGGCCCCTGATCGAGTATAACAAAGTCCCGTGATCGAGTACAACAAAGGCCCCTGATCGAGAACAACAAAGGCCCCTCATCGAGTATAACAAAATCCCCTGATCGAGTATAACAAAGTCCCCTCATCAAGTATGACAAATTCCCCTAATCGAGAATTACAAAGTCCCCTCATCGAGTATAACAAAGGCCCCTTATCGAGTATAACAAAGCCCCTGATCGAGTATAGCAAAGTCCCCTGATCGAGTATAACAAAGTCCCTTGATCAAGTATAACGAATTCCCCTTATCGAGAATAACAAAGTCCCCTCATCGAGTATAACAAAGGCCCCTTATCGAGTATAACAAAGCCCCCTGATCGAGTATAGCAAAGTCCCCTGTTCGAGTATATTAAAGTCCCCTGATCGAGTATAACAAAGTCCACTGATCTGCCCTGATCAACTATAACAAAGTCCCCTGATCGAGTATAACAAAGTCCCCTGATCGAGTATAACAAAGGCCCCTGATCAAGTATAACAAAGGCCCCTCATCGAGCATCGCAAAGTCCCATGATCGAGTATTTTAAAGTCCCCTGTCCGAGTATAACAAAGTTCCCTGATCGAGTATAACAAAGTTCCCTAATCGAGTATAACAAAATCCCCTGATCGAGTATAACAAAGTCCCCTGATCAAGTACAACATATTCCCCTGAATGAGTATAACAAAGGCCCCTGATCGAGTATAACAAAGTCCCCTGATCGAGTATAACAAAGTCCCCTAATCGAGTATAACAAAGTCCCCTGATCGAGTATAACAAAGTCCCCTGATCGAGTATAACAAATTTCCCTGATCGAGTATAATAAAAGTCCCTTATCGAGTATAACAAAAGTCCCTTATCGAGTATAACAAAGGCCCCTCATCGAGTACAACAAAGGCCCCTGATCAAGTATAGCTAAGCCCCCTAATCGAGTATAACAAAGTCCCCTGATCGAGGATAACAAAGTCACCTGATCGAGTATAACAAAGTCCCCAGATCGAGTATAACAAAGTCCACTGAACGAGTATAACAAAGTCCACTAATCGAGTATAACAACGCCCCCTCATCGAAAATAACAAATTCCCCTGATCGAGTGTAAGAAAGTCCCCTCATCGAGTATAACAAAGTCCACTCATCCAGTATAACAAAGTCCCCTGATTGAGAATAAGAAAGTCTCCTGATCGCGTATAACAAAGTCCCCTGATAGAGTATAACAAAGCCCCCTGATCGAGTATAACAATGTCCCCTGATCGAGTATATTAAAGTCCCCATATCGAGTATAACAAAGTCCACTGATCTAGTATAAAAAAGCCCCCTGATCAAGTATAACAAAGCCCCCTCATCGAGTATAACAAAGCCCCCTGATCGAGTATAACAAAGGGCCTGATCAAATATAACAAAGTCCCCTAATCGAGTATAACAAAGTCCCCTAATCGAGTATAACAAAGGCCCCTTATCGAGTATAACAAAAGCCCCTAATCGAGTACAACAAAGGCCCCTCATCGTGTACAACAAAGGCCCCTGGTCGAGTATAACAAAGTCTCCTGATCGAGTATAACAAAATCCACTGATCGAGTATAACAAAGCCCCTTGATCGAGCATAACAAAGTCCCCTGATCGAGTATAACAAAGTCCCCTGATCAGGTATAACAAAGCCCCTCATCGAGTATAACAAAGTCCCTTTATCGAGTATAACAAAGTCCCCTGATCGAGTATATAAAGCAAAGGCCCTCATCGAGAAGTTCCTTTGATCGAGTAAATTAAAGTCCCCTGATCGAGTATAACAAAGTCCACTGATCTGCCCTGATCAACTATAATAAAGTCCCCTGATCGAGTATAACAAAGGCCCCTGATCGAGTATAACAAAGGCCCCTCATCGAGTATAGCAAAGTCACCTGATCGAGTATATTAATGACCCTGATCAAGTATAACAAAGTAACCTGATCGAGTATAACAAAGTTCCCTAATCGAGTATAACAATGTCCCCTGATCGAGTATAACAACGTCCCCTGATCAAGTACAACATATTCCCCTGAACGAGTATAACAAAGGCCCCTCATCAAGTATAGCAAAGTCCCATGATCGAGTATAACAAAGTCCCTTGATCGAGTATAACAAAGTCCCCTGATCGAGTATAACAAAGGCCCCTCATCGAGTATAGCAAAGTCACCTGATCGAGTATATTAATGACCCTGATCGAGTATAACAAAGTAACCTGATCGAGTATAACAAAGTTCCCTAATCGAGTATAACAAAGTACCCTGATCAAGTATAACAACGTCCCCTGATCAAGTACAACATATTCCCCTGAACGAGTATAACAAAGCCCCCTAATCGGATATAACAAAGGGCCCTGATCAAGTATAACAAAGTCCCCTAATCGAGTATAACAAAGTCCCCTAATCGAGTATAACAAAGGCCCCTTATCGAGTATAACAAAGGCCCCTAATCGAGTACAACAAAGGCCCCTCATCGAGTACAACAAAGGCCCCTGGTCGAGTATAACAAAGTCCCCTGATCGACTATAACAAATCCCACTGATCGAGTATAACAAAGCCCCTTGATCGAGCATAACAAAGTCCCCTTATCGAGTATAACAAAGTCGCCTGATCGAGTATGACAATGGCCCCTTATCGAGTATAACAAAGGCCCCTGATCGAGTAAAACAAAGCCCCCTGATCGAGTACAACAAAGACCCCTGATCGAGTATAACAAAGTCCCCCGATCGAGTATAACAAAGGCTCCTCATCGAATATAACAAAGGCCCCTCATCGAGCTAACAATGTCCCCTGAACGAGTATAACAAAGTCCCCGATCGAGTATAACAAAGGCCACTGATCGAGTGTAACAAAGTTCTCTGATCGAGTATAACGAAGTCCCTGATCGAGTATAACAAAGTCCCCTGATCGAGTATAACAAAGTTCCCTAATAGAGTATAACAAAATCCCCTGATCGAGTATAACAAATTCCCCTGATCGAGTATAACAAAGTCCCCTCATCGTGTATAACAAAAGTCCCTTATCGAGTATAACAAAAGTCCCTTATCGAGTATAACAAAGGCCCCTCATCGAGTACAACAAAGGCCCCTGATCAAGTATAACAAAGCCCCCTAATCGAGTATAACAAAGGCCCCTGAACGAGTATAACAAAGTCACCTGATCGAGTATAACAGAGTCCACTGATCGAGTATAACAAAGTCCACTGTATCGAGTATAACAACGCCCCGTCATCGAAAATAACAAATTCCCCTGATCGAGTGTAAGAAAGTCCCCTGATCGAGTATAACAAAGTCCCCTGATCGAGTATAACAAAGTCCACTGTATCGAGTATAACAAAGTTCCCTAATCGAGTATAACAAAATCCCCTGATCGAGTATAACAAATTCCCCTGATCGAGTATAACAAAGTCCCCTCATCGTGTATAACAAAAGTCCCTTATCGAGTATAACAAAAGTCCCTTATCGAGTATAACAAAGGCCCCTCATCGAGTACAACAAAGGCCCCTGATCAAGTATAACAAAGCCCCCTAATCGGGTATAACAAAGGCCCGTGATCGAGTATAACAAAGTCACCTGATCGAGTATAACAGAGTCCACTGATCGAGTATAACAAAGTCCACTGTATCGAGTATAACAACGCCCCCTCATCGAAAATAACAAATTCCCCTGATCGAGTATAACAAAGTCCCCTTATCGAGTATAACAAAGTCCACTGATCGAGTATAAAAAAGACCCCTGATCAAGTATAA
>NW_024742907.1:0-17500 GCF_018991925.1 Homarus americanus
TATCATCCAACCATATAATCACCCAACCAATCTATCATCCAACCAATCTATCATCAACCACTCTATCATCCTACCATATAATCATCCAACCACTCTATCATCCAACCATCTAATCATCCCATCAAATTATCATCACCAAACTACCATCACATATAATCATCCAACAAACTATCATCCAACCATATAATCATCAACCAAACTATCATCCAACCAAGCTATCATCACCACTCTATCATCCTACCATATAATCATCCAACCAATCTATCATCCAACCATATAATCATCCAACCAAACTATCATCCAACCAAGCTATCATCCAACCACTCTATCATCCAACCATATAATCATCCACCAAACTATCATCAACCAAGCTATCATCCAACCACTCTATCATCAACCAATCTATCATCCAACCATATAGATTCAGATTCAGATTTGCCCCCGAACTAGTTTATTGAGCACCCCTTACATCCTGTGCAAGGTGAAGCGCAGAAAGGGTTTACAGCGCTCAACAGGAAGTATGAAAAGTTCATACTTGCCTTTATGACTCGTACATTAAGGGCGTAAAAGCCTGAAGGGTCATAGGTTTTGTCAAGTTACATAAAGTGAGAGAATGATGAGTGTGTGGGGAAAGTTCCCGGTACATTTTATCTGTTTATGGCAAAGAGTGGCAGGTCCCTAAAATGTCAAATGCCAGGCCTGTGACTAGGAGGAGGGATATCTGGTCTGGGATCCAAACATATAATCATCCCATCAATTTATCATCCAGCAAACTATCATCCAACCATATAATCATCAGCAAACTATCATCCAACCATATAATCATCCAACCAATCTATCATCCAACCATCTAATCATCCCATCAATTTATCATCCAACCAAACTATCATCCAACCATATAATCATCCAACCAAACTATCATCCAACCATATAATCACAACCAATCTATCATCAACCACTCTATCATCCTACCATATAATCATCCAACCAAACTACCATCCAACTATATAATCATACAAACCAATCTTTCATGCAACCATATAATCATCCAACCAATCTATCATCCAACCATATAATCAACCAAACAATCTATCATCAACCTTATGATCACTCAACCATCTAATCATCCAACCAATCTATCATCCAACCATATAATCAACCAAACAATCTATCATCCAACCTTATGATCACTCAACCATCTAATCATCCAACCAATCTATCATCCTACCATATAATCAATCAACCAATCTATCATACACCCATCTAATCATCCAACCAGAAAATCATCCAACCAATCTATTATCCAGCCATATAATCACCCAACCAATCTATCATCCAACCATATAATCATCCAACCAATCTATCATCCAACTATATAATCATCCGACCAATCTATCATTCAACCATCTAATCATCCAACCATATAATCATCCAACCAATCTATCATGCAACCATATAATAAATCATCCAACCAATCTCTCATCCAACCATATAATCATCCAACCAATTAATGGAAACAAATCACAGCCCAATCATTGAGAATCTGTGACCCCCAATCACCCTAAGGCGGCGTGTAGGAGGGGTCATCCATCCTCGTCAAGGGAAACATTAGAGGGTGGGGGAGGAAGGTAATGATGTACAGCCGATGATGAAGGCAGTAATAGGGCACATGACGATAACCACGACCACCACCACCCTGCCGTTGCTGCCCCTGCCACCACCGCCGTCACCACCGCCACCACCACCGCCACCACCGCCGTCACCACCGCCACCACCACTACCACCGTCACCACCGCCACCACCACTACCACCACCGCCACCACCACCGCCACCATTACCACCACCACCTCCACCACAGTGGTTCTCAACCTTGTTTGCCCCATGCACCCCTTTCACCATATGTCAGAATGTCATTCCGCCTCCTTTCCAAGATTGTCTGCCTCAAATAGTGCATTCCAAATAATATGCATATAATACTGAAAATCCTTTATTTTTCCATATTAGTACATATACATTTACAATTTTACATGGATTATTTTATAGTGGAGTTTTACAAATTAAATGCCAATTGAAAATGTTGATGGATTTATAAAACTTGAATAAAAAGCAAAATAGTTTTTTTATTTATAATGAATTACTTAACAGACCAAACTGAAGCATAATGCAATAAACAAAAAGTTCAATAGAATACCAGGATATTGTAAATTTGTAATTAATTTTATTCAGATGAAGATTACAGTCAATAGAAACCTGTGATTGTTTTTCTTCGCCAATTCTGGGATACGAGGAGTGCTTGAAAGGGCACAACGCAGGTCATTTTCTACCTCTAATCTACTACGTTGCTTGTTTTAATTTGCAACAGAGTTGAAAAGCCTGACTCACAAAGATATGTCGACACAAACGGAAGCAATGCACGGATAGCTCTTTCTGCCACTTTTGGTAGGAATCGCACATCAAGGGCCAAAATTCTGTGATTGATTTCATCGAACATATCTCTTGCTCCCGAATCAGTTTCTGCCCTGAAAACGTGTTTCCGCTGGGGAATTTCCTGGTTGAGAACCCCTGAAGTACATAGAGTCTATACATGCTACATTAACTGAATCTCTCTCTCTCTCTCTCTCTCTCTCTGTAGATACGTTAAAATAGTCTCAAGGAATAAGACTATTCTTTGCCTGTGTCCAATTATTACCAATGTACTGTATTCCCTTTGTTACCACACTGATGACTATTGTCCGCAGGTGAGGGACGCTGTGCACCACCTTACTGTATATAAACATTATATCAATACACAGATAAGTATTAACAGGGTTCATATAACTAACAACAAAATGAACAATGACATTTATCACCAGACTGAACCTCCATTATAGTTGAGGTATAATTACTGATGAGGAAACCTGACACTGGAATACAATAGTTATCCCATTCAAGCTGTGATAAATAATTCCATTTTTTTTATCTCTGTTTATTTATTCCGATCAGCTAATAATAATAATAATAATAATAATTAACGGTTTATTGAAAGAGCTTGGGTACAGAAGGCTGAAAATATACAGTTACATATTTGGGGAATGGGTTTCGAATTACAAATAATATACAAGTAACATAAGTGATATAAATAAGATATATAATAACTAGATGGGGAAAAGCTCAAACTACAGTTCATTTCAACATAGGACAGTGCAAGGAGTAGTGTTTACTGGGAGTGAATATCACTGGTTTATTACAAGTTATGATAATTTTGAATGGTTGGGACTGGGCTCTTATAGCGATCAGTTCGTGCACGTATGGGCTGGATGCGGTTGTGTGTCGAAACAAATTCTCGGGCTAGATCTCAGGTGGTAGTAGGAGCCGGTGTCGAGGATGGTGCTTCACCAAATTTGCAGATGAGGTCGTGGTGATGGTCAGTGAGAGTCGAAAGGGTCAGTGTGTTGAGCGCTTCTTGATATGTGGAGTAGGAAGGGATAGAATAATCTTGCATGCCCTCTTTTGCACTTTTTCTAGGTGTTTACGTTGTGTGGCATTTAGGGAGGATACGCCAACACACATGAATACTCGGCCATGACACACAATTGAATGTTAAAAATCATGACAGGTAATGCATTAATGTTCGTCAAAGCGACTCTGTGTTTATTATAGGTCTATGTTCCAGAGGTGTGTTTGTGTGTTAATCTGTAGACTCTTTAAGTAACTGTATATATACCTGTAATTGGAAAACTACCTGTATTTGTCCTTATAACTATCAACATCTATTATTATTTCATTATATCTGTACCCGTTGTGTTACCTCTAAATACAATGCAGTCAAATGAAACGTAAACACACACACATACACATACACACACAAACCCCCCTATACACACACAACACAAAACACACATACTGTACAAACCATGACACCTTCCCACACACAGAACAACACTTGCAACACAACAACACAACACCAAACACAACTTCATAAAAAAACATACACCCAGGATACAAAAACACCCATGAGGAAACTACAGCATACAGGAACAATGGAGTGTCTAATTCTGGGAGTAGAGACAGGTGGCCGGGCCGGGCTAACACTCCTCTCACACAGGGTAACATTCGCCCTCTAAATGCCCATACAGGAGGGTGACTGTTAGGCTACAGTGTTAACTTTACTGGAGTGTTTTACCAAGCTATTTTTGTCTAGTCTTAAGTAATATTCGCCACCATCTTTGTCTAGTCTTAGTGCAATACCGCCACCATCTTTGTCTAGTCTTAGTGTAATATTCGCCACCAGTGTAATATTCGCCACCATCTTTGTCTAGTCTTAGTGTAATATTCGCCACCATCTTTGTCTGGTCTTAGTGTAATATTCGCCACCATCTTTGTCTAGTCTTAGTGTAATATTCGCCACCATCTTTGTCTAGTCTTAGTGTAATATTCGCCACCATCTTTGTCTAGTCTTAGTGTAATATTCGCCACCATCTTTGTCTAGTCTTAGTGTAATATTCGCCACCATCTTTGTCTAGTCTTAGTGTAATATTCGCCACCATCTTTGCAATATCGGTTAGGTCAGTCAGTCAGATCATTTCTCATATCCTCAATTAAGAAAAATAAAATCCAACCCTGACAAACATCCTGACTTACGACAACAAAAGCTTACCTCACGTAGCTTAAGGAATCGAAGGCTTTTGTTAGAGATGAGTTAAGGTACAGAACGGGCGTGTTATAGAGCAGTAGTCTTTCTCCTGTCTCATGTGATCCCATACTGAAGTATTGTATTATAAATCAAACTGAGTACAAAGCTCTGTAAGTTAAATATGGCGTACTCAATGTAACCCCCTGAGTACTGTGGTTTAACCCCTTGAGTACTATGGCATAAGCCCTTGAGTACTATGGTTTAATCATTCAGTACTATGGTTTAAACTTTTGAGTACTATGGCTTAACCCATTGAGTACTATGGCTTAACCCCTTCAGTACTATGGTTTAACCCGTTGAGTATTATGGCTTAAACCCTTGTGTACTATGGCTTAACCCCTTGAGTACAATGATAACCAATTAACGACGACAATCTCATTTCTTGCACCATCTTACTTAGAGGGTTAAGTTATCGTAATCTGCAGCAGGTTATTACAGGATCGTAAAATGGTTATCGTACTCTACGGTGTACAGGTGTTAGTATCATATTCAAAGCAGTTATCATACACTGAGAGAGGTTACTGTCGCGATTAAATCACACAAGTCATCGTCCTTAAGAAATTAAACAGGTCCAGCACACACACACACACACACACACACACTAAAAACTGTAGGCAATATTACAAAACAAACCACAAAACTATTTCCTTAAAAAATGTAAGAAAAAACACAACAACCAAGAAAAAGAAACTCAAACTTATTTCTGTACACTGTGTATGCTAATAGTTCCTCCTCCGCCGCAACTTTCGCAAATCTGGCTGTTTATTTGCATTATGAGAACAGAAGAGGAATGTGGGAGTGAGAGGCGGCTGCTGGCGTAACCTTCTTCCATCCCCGGAGGTACCAGATGAGGGGTGAGGTGGTGTGAGGGGGTGTGGAGGTGAGGAGTGGTGTGGGGTGGTGTGGAAGTGTCAGGCGGTGTGGGTTGGTGATGTCGGGGGGAGGAGGTGGTTTGGGGTGGTGTGGGTTGGTGTGGAGGTGTGGGGTGGTGTGGAAGTGTGGGGTGCTGTGGAGTGATGTGGAGGTGTCAGGTGGCGTTGGATAGTGTGGAGGTGTCAGGTAGTGTGGGATGGTGTGGAGGTGTTAGGTGGTGTGGGGGTGTCAGGTGGTGTGGGGTGGTGTGAAGGTGTGAGGTGGTGTGAGATGGTGTGGAGGTCACGTCATGCCTTCTTCATCAATGCATACGCCCCAACACTGGATGCAGAGGACGGCAACAAGGAGGCCTTTTACGCCGACCTCGACAGAGTGCTAACCTCTATCCCCAGAGAAGATAAGGTTTTTCCCCTTGGTGACTTCAATGCCAGAGTTGGCAGAGATGCTGACATTTGGCAAAGAAGCATAGGGAGAAATGGACTCACCAAGAGTGCTGCAGGCAACCTCACTATCACCAATACCTTGTTTAGGCAGGCCAACAAGTTCAAGGGTACGTGGCAACACCCACGATCCAAACACTGGCATCTCATTGACTACATCATTGTCAGAAAAAGAGATCGCCGAGATGTCCTCATCACCCAAGCCATGCGTGGCTCAGACCACTGCGACACTGATCATTGGCTCATCAGCGACAAGCTCTCACTTCACGTCGCCCCAAAACGGCGAAGGCAACAAGCCCCCAGAAGTGGTTTTATCACTAAGCGTCTGGAGGATACAGCGGTAGCACATGCTTTTAGAGAGCAGCTAGAACATGTGCCGATAAACAACCCGACAACAAACAACCCAAATCGCAGTGCTGAATGGGGTATTCTTGACACTGTCATGACAACAACCTGCAGAGAGACCCTCAGCCAGATCAAAAGAATACACCAAGACTAGTTTGATGAAAAGACCCAGAAATCAATGCATTCGTCGATGATAAACGTGCTGCTTTAACTGACTGGCTGAAATACCCTCAGTCTCGGACCAAAGCTGATACTTTCCGCAAGAAGAAAGCGGCAGCCCAGTGTGAAGTTCGAAAACTAAAGAGTGACTTGTTTAAGAATAAAGATTGTTAAATGCAAAAACCAGCAGATCAACACAAGATGGGCGAATTTTTCAATTCCTCTAAAACATTTTATGGGCCAATCACTCATGGCGCAGCTCCCCTCCGCTCCTCCAACGGCAACTCCTTAATTAAAGATGAAGAAGGCATCCTTCAGCTCTGGAAAGAGCACTACTATTCACTGTTCAACCGAAACACAGATGTGGATGTCCTGATTTCCCAGCAGGTCCCTTAGCATCTAGAGCTGACCCACCTTATCTATTCTCCATCCCTGGATGAGGTAGCTACTGCCACCAAACAGATGAAAAATAACAAAGCCTCAGGGCCTGATGGAATCCCAGCCAAGGTGTATAAAGCAGGAGGACCTCTGCTTACCAGCCGTATCAACTCTCTCTTGGGATCTTGCTGCTGTCCGTAGCTGGCAAGAGTATCGCCCGAGTCCTCCTAAACAGACTTCTTCGTGAGGCAGAAAACTTCCTCCCAGAAACTCAATGTGGCATTAGACCATCACATGGCACCACTGGCATGATCTTTGCTGCCCACCAGATACAGGAAAAGTGCAGAGAACAGCGTCCTGACCTGTACATGGCCTTTATCGACTTAACCAAGGCCTTCGACTCGGTCAACCGGCAAGCCTTCTGGCGGATCCTCAGCCGTTTTGGTTGCCCACCAAAACTCATCACCATTGAAGGCAACTTCACGATGGCATGAACGGCAGTGTCCTGCACAACGGCACCCAGTCAGAGTTCTTTCCCATCCAAACAGGGGTTAAACAAGGGTGTGTACTGGCACCAACTCTCTTTTCCATCTTCTTGGCTGCCTTCCTTACTCGTGCCAGTGCCAATTTAGCCAGCGGGGTGAACATCGAGTACCAGGTAAAGGGGGGTCTTTTCAACATTAAACGACTCCAAGCAAGAATAAAGGTGTCGGCAGCTTCCATTGCTGAACTTCAGTTTGCAGACGACTTCATCCGTGTTGCTCACACTGAACACGACCTAAAGGAGATCCTAAACACCTATGCACACGCGTATGCACACTTCGGCCTTGAGGTGAATGTACGTAAGACTCAGATTCTCTTTCAGCCTGCTCCTGGTTCAGACACACCCCCACCATCCATTCAGCCTAACGGTACTACACTCTCTAATGTTGCCCACTTTCGGTATCTTGGCTCCCACCTGTCCACCACCGCAGACATCGATGAAGATATTTAGCATCGGATCAGATGTGCATCTCACGCCTTGGGCGGACTCCGAAATCGTGTCTCCAGCTGTAGGGAGCTGAAATTATCCACAAAGTTGCACGTATATCGAGCAGTGGTCCTGCCCACCCTACTATAAGGCAGTGAGACATGGGTCACATACAGGAGGCACCTCAAGGCACTTGAAAACTTTCACCAACGTAGTCTATGTTCCATCCTCCGAGTTCGCTGGGAAGACAAGAGAACAAATGCCAGCATTCTTGCTGACACCAACTGTAGGGGCATCGAGACTACCATTATCCATGAAAAACTACGTTGGACTGGCCATGTTACCCGCATGGACGACAGTAGACTGCCAAAGCCGCTACTTTACAGTCACCTAACGAATAGTAAACGTAACGCTGGCGGACAACTGAAAAGGTATAAGGATAGTCTTAAGACAAACCTGAAAAAGTGCCAAATCGACCCCCTCACCTGGGAGACGATTACTCCACATCGTAACGCTTGGAGGAGCACCACATGGCAAGGTGTCAATACTTTTGAGTTAGCACGATTGCAAACCGAGGCAGATAAGCGTCAACGTCGGAAAGACGCTGTCACCGCCCCTCCCCCAGTAGATGGAGCCCTCCACATGTGCAACGAATGTGGACGTCGCTGCCGGTCCCGTATCGGCCTCTTTAGTCACCTCAAAACTCACTAACCTAGGTGACATCCCTAATACCTCATATCATTGTATCATAACTGGATTATCGTCATACTCGATTCCGAGTGACAGCAAAGTAGTAGTAGTAGCAGTAGGGGTGGTGTGGAGATCTGGGTTGGTGTGGAGGTGTCAGGTGGTGTGTGGTGGTGTCGGGTAATGTGGAGGTGTCAGGTGGCGTGGGGTAGCGTGGAGTTGTCAGGTCGTGTTGGGTGCTTTGGAGGTGTCAGGTGTCACCGTGTGGGATGAAAAGTAGTTGTAGCGTCAGAAGGCGTGGGATTGCAGAATGGTGGCGGTGTCAGGTGGTGTAGGATGGTGCGGAGGTGTCAGGTGGTGTAGGATGGTGCGGAGGTGTCAGGTGGTAAGTCTACGGTATCTGACACTCGGGTTTCACTTACGGATCAAAAACATACAAAGAGCGCCACCACCAGCGAGCATCAACATCAGTACGAATGAAATACAACGCCAACACAAGCGACGAATAACGCCAATACGACCGAAGGATAACGCCGGGTCTCCCTCCACCAACTTTGTAATCCAGGTACATGAAAACCAACGCTCGTTTGGCGAACTTTCGCCAGTGTCCTGTTTGTGGGGCAATGGTGTTCTTCACTTGTCATTAACAAGCTCATGGAGTCACACACACACACACACACACACACACACACACACACACACACACACACACAAAGGCAGAGGGACACACAGGGCTGTAATGCAATAAACCATTATACAGGTGTGTCCTCAGGTGTTGGTCAAGGATAAACATTGTGCTCACGCGATCTGCTCCCTGCCGTGCTCCAAGCCACGCACGCCACGCCACGCACTCACAATACCCACGCCTTAACTACTACTATATCTCACCACAACCATCACCATATCGGCACCATACATTAGCAGCCAACAGCACTACAAGATCACTATCACTACCACCATCACACTACCGCTCATACCACCACAGCATTACTGTATATAATAATCACCACATTTTCACCACACCACAATATTCTCTTCGTGTCCTAAAGTCTTCACACTGGTCACCACTACATTATCCTGGTGCACCAAGTCCCCATACCGGTCACTACTACATTATCCTGAAAATGCAAGTCCCCATACCGGTCACCACTACATTATCCTGGTGCACAAGTCCCCATACCGGTCACCCACTACATTATCCTGGTCACCAAGTCCCCCATACTGGTCACCACTACATTATCCTGGTGCACCAAGTCCCCATACCGGTCACATTATCCTGGTGCAACAAGTCCCCATACTGGTCACCACACTACATTATCCTGGTGCACCAAGTCCCCATACCGGTCACCACTACATTATCCTGGTGCACCAAGTCCCCATACTGGTCACCACACCACCACACAACACGACTTGGTGCGTCACGTACACTCACTGGTCACCAGGCCAGCTGGATGTGCGATAATCCACACAAGGTCACTTAAAGCTCAATATTTAAAAACTCACTACGTTAAAGCAGGAGTGGCATAGTAAGAAGGAGGAGGAGGAAGAAGGAAAGGAAGAGGAGGAGGAGGAGGAAGAAGAAGAAGGAAATGAACAGGAGGAGGAGGAGGAGGAAAGCGAAAAAGGAGGTGCAAATAATGGCAGATGAACAATACTATGAGAGAAGTACAGGGAGTAAAGGAGAAATTAAATGAAGGGCGTGACTGATGTAGAAGAAGAGGAAAGAGAATAAGACTAAAAAGAGAAAAACAGATAAGAAGTAACAAGCTGCCATGATGATAAACGGATAATGTAATAAAAAAAGGAAGGAAAAAGGAGAATATTATCTAAAAGGAGGAAGGACAGAGGTGGAGAGAATTAGAGACAGGGATTAAGGAGAGTGAAGACAAAACAAACACACCGACACACATACAGTACAGCAAAAAAAAAAAAAAAAAAAAAAAAAAAAAAAAAAAGAGAGAGAGACGTAAACATAGCCTAGAATCATCACATACCTATTGACTGAACATTAAAGGTGACAATATCCAGCAGAGTTACTCATCCTTTTTATGCATCAACAAAGCACACGGCAATGTTTACAAATACATTGGGGACGTCACAGACAAAATGGCAATCAGGCGAGCTAAATATGGCTCCATTTTGTTGTACCATTTCGGGAAAAGAATGACATCCTCCCCCTTAACCTGAACCCTCTTCCTACCATAGTCACAGTGAGGCCAGATCTGACGGCGTTACAATAGACAAGACCGTAAATAATGTGTTAAAAGTCGATTATTCATGGATATTTTAGTCTTACCTCTATTATGTTCCCGTTTTCTTCAGGCTCTCCCTCGTCTTTACCATTGTGTTCTTCCTTCCTTTTCTTTCACTTCCATTATCTACTAGCCATCTTTCCCTCTCTCTATCCCTTCCTCCCTCCAACCATCCTCACTCCTCTCTTCCTCTCCTTCTCTCATCATCCTTCCTCCTTTCTTTCCAATCTTACCTCCATCCTCCCTCCTCCCCTCCCTCTCCTCCCCCACCCCCTCCCCCTCCCCACCCTCCCTCCTCCTTCCTCCTCCCTCACTCCCCTCCCTCCCAATTTCCGCACCTCGCTGGTCAGGTCACCGATGCTTGACTGCCCACGACGGACACCGACCCCAGAATACACTGCATCTACATGTATACTGCCGGCGGAGGAGGGGAAAGAGGAACAGGAAGCCAGGGAGGAAGCAGGAAGTGAAAGGGGAGGAAGGAATTCAGTGAGTGGAAAGGAAGAAGGAAGGGATGAGATAGGGAAAGAAGAAACAGGGGGATAGTGGAGGGAAACAGGAGAAAAAGGAGGGAGGCAGGAGAGAGAAATTAGAGGGAAGAAGGAAGGAGGCGGTTAAATGTGGAAGAGGGGAAGAGAGTGAAGGGACGAGGTCACCAGGAAGTGATAGGAGGCAGGAGGGAGGAAATGGAGGGAGTAGGGGAGGGAGGAGGGAGGGAAGGGAGAGGAAGGGAGGGAGGGAGGGAAGGGGAGGAAGGGTTACTACAGGGAATATCAAGGTGGGTTCCTGTTGTACTTGTTATACATGGATGTTGTGCTGTTCTCAGTATCTCAACCTCTGGGGTCGTAGGTCTGCGGCCTTCTGTCACTGCTCCCTGGGTCACGGCTTCCTGGGTCATGGCTTCCTGGATCACGACTTCCTGGGTCATGGACCCTGGTCATGGCCTTCTGGGTCATGGACTCCTGGGTCATGGCCTTCTGGGTCATGGACTCCTGGGTCATATTTCTGGGTCATGGACTCCTGGTCATGGCCTCTGTCATGGACCCTGGTCATGGGCTCTCTGGTCATGGACCTGTCATGGCCTCTGGTCATGGACCTTGGTCATGGCCTCTGTCATGGCCTCTGATCAGTGGCCTCTGGTCATGGACTCCTGTCATGGCCTTCTGGGTCATGGCCTTCTGGGTCATGTGGACCTGGTCATGGCCTTCTGGGTCATGGACTCCTGTCATGGCCTTTCTGGGTCATGGCCTTCTGGATCATGGCTTGGGTCATGGTTTCATGGGTCATGGACTCCTGGGTCATGGCCTTCTGGATCATGGCCTTCTGGGTCATGTGGGACTCCTGGATCATGGACCCTGGGTCAGTGGCCCCTGGGTCATGGGTCTTCTGGGTCATGGACCTTGAATCTTTGGACTCCTGGGTCATGGCCTTCAGGGGTCATGGACTCCTGAATCTGGACTCCTGTCATGGCCTTTCTGGGTCATGGACTCCTGGCCGCGGCCTCTGGGTCATGGTTTCATGGGTCATGGACTCTGGGTCATGGCCTTCTGGCCGCGGTGGCCTTCTGATCATGGCTCTTCTGGGCCATGGGACTCTGGTTCATGGCCTTCTGGGTCATCATGGACTCCTGGTTCATGTATGTTCTGGGGTCAAGGCCTTCTGGGTCATGGACTCCTGGGTCATGGCCTTCTGTGTCATGGACTCCTGGGTCATGGCCTTCTGGGTCATGGACCTCTGGGTCAGTGGCCTTCCCGTCATCATGGCCTTCTGGGTCATGTGTGGACTCCTGGGTCATGGCTCTCTGGGTCGCGGACTCCTGGGTCATGGCCTTCTGGGTCATGTGGACCCTGGTCATGGCCTTCTGGGTCATGTACCCTGATCATGGCCTTCTGGGTCATGGACTCCTGGGTCATGGCCTCTGGTCATGGACTCTGGGTCATGGCCTTCTGGGTCATGGACTCCTGGTCATGGCCTTCTGGGGTCATGGACTCCTGGGTCATGGCCTTCTGGGTCAAGTGGACCCTGGATCATGGCCCTCTGGGTCATGGACTCCTGGTCATGGCCTTCTGGGTCATGGACCTCCTGTCATATTTCTGTCATGGCCTTCTGGGTCATGGACTCCGAATCTTGACCCTGGGTCATGGCTCCTGGGTCATGGACTCCCTGAATCTTGGACCTGGGTCATGGTCAATGCAGACCCTGTCATGGCCTTTCTGGGTCATGGAGCCAAGGTCAAGGACTCCAATATGGTGGCTCTTCAGTCATGGCCTTCGATCATGGCCTTCGGCTGGTCATGGACTCCTGGTTCATGGCCTCTGGGTCATGGACTCCTGGTTCATGGCCTTCTGTCATGGCTCTCTGGTCATGGCCTTCTGGGTCATGGACTCCTGGGTCATGGCCTTCTGTGTCATGGACTCCTGGGTCATGGCCTTCTGGGTCATGGACCTCGTCATGGCCTTCTGTGTCATGGCCTCTGGGTCATGGTTTCATGGGGTCATGGACTCCCTGGTCATGGCCTCTGGGTCATGGACTCTGGGTCATGGCCTTCTGGGGTCATGGCCTCCGGGTCATGGCCTGGGTCATGGCCTCCTGGGTCATGGCCTTCTGTCATGGACCTGGTTCATGGCCTTTCGTCAGTGGCTCTGGTCATGGCCTCTGGGTCATGACCCTGGTCATGGCTTCTGTGTCATGGACTCCTGGGTCATGGCCTTCTGGGTCATGGACCCTGGTCATGGCCTTCTGTGTCATGGCCTTCTGTCATGGTTTCATGGGTCATGGACTCCTGGTCATGGCCCTTCTGGTCATGGACTGTCATGGCTCTTCTGGGTCATGAACATGGGTCATGGACTCTGTCATGGCCTTTCTGTCATGGCCTTCTGTGTTGGGCGGCCTTCTGGGTCATGGTTTCATGGGTCATGGACTCTGGGTCATAGCCTTTCTGTGTCATGTGTGGACTCCTGGGTCATGGCCTTCTGTCATGGACCCCTGGTCATGGCCTTCTGTGTCATGGCCTTTCTGGGTCATGGTTTCATGGGTCAGGACCCTGGGTCATGGCCTCTGGGTCATGTGGCCTCTGCAAGCTCAAGTGGCCTTCAGCCTGGTTTCATGGGTCATGGACCTCGTCATGGCCTCTGGGTCATGGCCTCTGTGTCATGGCCTTTCTGGGTCATGGTTTCATGTCATGGACTCCTGTCATGGCCTTCTGTGTCATGGTGGACTCCTGGTCATGGCCTTCGGGTCATGGACTCTCATGCGGGTCATGCCTCTGTGTCATGGCCTTCAACATGGTTTCATGGGTCATGGACTCTGGTCATGGCCTCTGGGTCATGGACTCCTTGGCCATGGCCTTCTGGGTCATGGCCTCCTGTCAGTGGCTCTGGGTCATGGCCTGGGCTCAACCTCCAAGCTTCAGCCTCCTGGTCCTGTAGCCTGCGCCTGGCATGGCTCACTGAAGGCCCCTCCTCAGGTAATGGTGCCACCTGGTGTGAAGTACCATGTCTGGGGTTCCAACACTTTTACAGTTCACCAGGGTCACTAAATTGGCCTACAGAACTGATGGTGCACCCAAAATATCCATTGGCTCGATCAGAGGTTCAGAGTTTCGCTTAGACTCACATTGGTTAGTTCAAAGTTTCATTGGTTTGTTCAAAGGCTCAATGGCTCACCCAGTTGCCTGTGTGGTTCACTCTAAAAGTTTCTGTTCGGTCAGGAGGTTCAGGGCCGCTGGGTTTGTTGATCCGCCTCAAAGTTTCGTTGGTTCAAATCCAACGGATCGGAGAGAGAGAGAGAGAGAGAGAGAGAGAGAGAGAGAGAGGAGAGAGAGGCAGAGAGAGAGAGAGAGAGAGAGAGAGAGGAGAGGCAGAGAGAGAGAGAGAGGCTTGCGCCAAGTCACGATTACATAAGATGGTGATGGTGAAGCTGCTGGCCAGACCTCCTGAACGTGACCTGACCTGTCACCAGCCACTCACTCATTGTCACCACCTACCTCTCCACCACTGGATTCCCCCACTCACCCATTGACCTCAGTCCTCCCCACTTAGTCAATTCCACCACCTCCCCATATTCTCACTCCTCTCACCTCTTGACCCTACCCTTGTCGCTTCTTCCTCCTTCCCTCCCTCCTTCCAACCACCTTCCTTCACTACTCCCTCCACCTTTCCCTATTTTTTTTCTGCTCTCCTCCCACTCCCCACCTGGCCCCTCTTCACTCCCTTCCTTACCTCACCACTACCTCTCCTCACTCTTATCTCACCCTCTCAACCCCATCCCTCACTCTCACACCCTACTCTCTCAATTCAATTAAATCTCATTCCACTCCCAGCCTCCCTCTCATCCAACCCCTCCCACCCAGCCTCTCACCCCTACTTCCCTCTCACCCCAGCTCCCTCCCCATCCAACCCTCTCCCCCTCCAGCTCTTCAATCTCTACTTCCCTCTCACCCAGCTCCTCTCATCCAACCCCCCTCCCTCCAGCTCTCACCCCACTTCCTCTCACCTCAGCTTCAATCTCTACTTCCTCTCACCCCACTGTCTTCCTCACCCCACTTCTCTCATAACCACTGCTCCTCTCATCTCAGCTCATCGACTTCATCTTAAAGACACACGGGCATATTTCTACGCCTCGCACAATGTAAAATGTCTATCGTAATTAAACCCTGAACTAGTGAGGCTCAGCAAAAAAACTTCTCATTCACGGCTTGATAGGAATTCAATTTAACTTGCTGTGTGTGTGTGTGTGTGTGTGTGTGTGTGTGTGTGTGTGTGTGTCGCTACGAGCACTGTAAAAGACTTCCATTTCACATTTCCAAAAGGTTCCTACGCTAATTAATTTCCCATAAACGGTGAAGAGTTAATCCATTTAACGAGTTTATTAAGATAAGAAACCAATAAGGAAATACAAAAGGCCTTATAATATTATACACTAAAATGTCACCATCATCCACGAAATATACTACAGAAATTACAAACGACTTCATGAAACGCAACACTAAATGGCAACATGACTCAAAGACTGTATTAAAAATGGTAACATCGTTCCTTATACTGCTGGAAGTTGACGTACAGGAGACAATAAAACAACACAATCATATCCAGATTCACAGAATATGTCAGAAATGTTAACCTCAACCAGTATAAAATGGCAACTTATCTGTCAGAATATACCAAAATATGACAACTTTACTCACGGAACAAATTATAAAAATGGCAACATGACTCAGAGAACACATGTATGCAACACATACTATTAATAAGACTCACGTAACACTCGTAACACACCAACAGCACCTGACCTGCAGTGGTGGTACGAGGTCAAGCCATCGCGGTGACGTAAACCTAATTGCCGGGAGATGATTATTACCCCGCAGAGAGACACACGCAGAGATGTGATTCAGGGAAAGGCTCATGGCTGAGTGATAAGAGAGACGTAAATGGGAGATGTACCGAGACACGGGTGAGATTAAACGCTGAGAGATAGCAGGTATATACTTGGGAGATGCAGGGAGATAGAAAGACATAATGGGTGAAAGATAAGAGGAAGGAAGAGAAATGGACAGAAAATCACTGCTGTTACGAAGGGAGATTGTTGTTGAGACGTAATTAATGAAAACAAAACGTTCACAGCCAGAAAACACACACACACACACACACACACACACACACACACACACACACACACACACGAAAGACATAAGCGCAAAAAAACAGTTTTAAGCTTTGAAACACCAGACTGAGTGAATGGGTGGGTGAATGGCTTCAGTATGAGAGAGAGAGAGAGGGGGGGGGGGTCACACCTCTATGCCCATAATTCGAATACACCCGAACACTTCATAAACCTAACTCATACACATACCGGTATAATGCTACACCACACCATCCGAACACCCAATAATGCATACCGTTCGTAAACTCTACGCTATCATCCGAACACTTAAACGTACAGTACCTTCCGAACACCCAAATATCTCCGTAACTCATCAGCACCTCACCTGTAAAGAGAAAAAACAAAACTAATGAGACATTGATACAACAACTGTAATAAAACAAAGAAAAATCAGTCTAGTTTAGCATTATGGAAACAATATGACCTGAACTATACTTTTGGACCAATGACCTATATATTTGGACCTGGGGAAACCACTTTACTGTATGACCTATGACCTTTCTGTCCCCCTAAAGAGTTCAATAAGGTCTAGCAGATCACGTACAAGTGGGGTGAAAATGCAGTCACTTTTATCGTAGACAAGAAGTTTCAGAGACCAATGACCTTGACCATTCCAGTTGACCTGTCTGATGGAAATGGTTATCAGAGCTAGACAAGTTTGGCCAATATTCAATTTTTAAATTTTGAGATATATTGATAAATTGTATAAAGGAAGTTGGATGAACAGGCGAATGGACAGACAGACAGACAGACAGAGGGCAAAATAGACGCAAACATCAATTGACAGCTAAATCCATAACAGAAGCTTAATAAAATCTATCAACAAATTAAATCAAATCTTCCTGTTAAATTAATTTCCTGTAAAAAAAAAGAAGATAAATTGCCTGTAAAATTAAAATAAAATATTTTTCCGGTCAATGAATATATAAAATATACTAGTAAAATAAATAAACTCTTCCTCTAAAATAAATAAACTCTTCCTGTAAAACAAATAAACTCTTCCTGTAAAATAAATAAACTCTACCTGTAAAATAAATAAACTCTACCTGTAAAACAAATAAAC
>NW_024742907.1:22500-67500 GCF_018991925.1 Homarus americanus
ACAACCAAAATATCCTATACACACAATCAACCAAAATATCCTATAAAAACAATCAACCAAAATATCCTACACACACAATAAACCAAAATATCCTACACACACAATAAACCAAAATATCCTACACACACAATCAACCAAAATATCCTACACACACACAATCAACCAAAATATCCTACACAGTCATCCAAAATATCCTATACACACAATCAACCAAAATATCCTATACACACAATCAACCAAAATATCCTACACACACACAATCAACCAAAATATCCTACACAGTCATCCAAAATATCCTATACACACAATCAACCAAAATATCCTATGCACACAATCAACTAAAATATCCTACACAGTCAATCAAAATATCCTATCCACACAATTGACCAAAATATCCTAAACGCACAGTCAACCGAAATATCCTTCACACACAGTCAACCAAAATATCCTATGCACACAATCAACCAAAATATCCTACACAGTCAATCAAAATATCCTACACACACAGTCAACAAACAGCATCATTACTTTTAATAATTTTCCTGGATGATAATAACTTATTATCAAATGGTAGGTTCAGTATGGGACTACAGTGTTTATTAACTGTTAAGGTGGGTCTCACAATACCTAACTTTAAAACCGAAATTCAAGGTGATTGTTTCATCCTTCAGCCCTTTCATCCCCTCCCCCCCTCTCTCTCTCTCTCTCTACCTCCCTGGCCATCCCTGAAGAGAGAGTTGTTTCCTTTTCTTCACCAACACAAAACAAGATGCTCTTCACTGGGCCTCATCCAACACTGGTGGGTGTCAACTCAGCCCAAATAATGTCAACACAACTTAAAAAATATTTTATGAGAAAAAACATCACTTGAGACTTGTTAATTTTGGTCTGACCGTCAATTTTTTTCTGAAGTACATAATATATATAAGTTTTTCATGTAAAATACATACATACATACATACATACATACATAATGGTTGCCCCTCGTGTAACGAGGATGGCCGGCCCAAGCGCCATCTTCGCATAAATTTGTTTAAGATGTAGAAGCTGTCGCTAACACAACAACTACACCCCAAGTTAACGAACTGCATGGCTCAGTGTCAAGGAATAGTCCGAGAAGACCGGACTACTCGCCAACTGCACTGGTTAACCATTACCCCGGAATACGATCCGCAAATCGATTAACATCCAAGTTCCCAATTACTACTGGATAGACAGAGGCAAATGGCGTAAAAAAATCTTGCCCATAGCTTCACCCTGCCCGGGGATCAAACCCGGGTCAGCTTGCTTGAGAGGCGAACATTTTTTTTACGGGGATTAGCCCACCCGGGCACAGGTCATTAACCCACATCGGGTCCTGAGGGCGAAAATGTAATAATAATAATAATAATTCACAGTAAATGAAAAAAAAAAAAAAAAAAAAAAAAAATATATATATATATATATATATATATATATATATATATATATATATATATATATATATATATTAATATATATTATTATTATTACATACATACATACATACATACATACATACATACATACACACATACATATATACATGCATACATACATACATACATAAATTTCTTACACACAAAAATTATATATATATATATATATATATATATATATATATATATATATATATATATATATATGAAACAAAAAATTCTGTCTGTTTGTTTGTCTGTGTGTCCGCACGAGAATCTCGGAAACTACTTTACGGATCTGGACCAAACTTGGCATGGATAGCAAGTGTCATGTGGGGATCTAAAAAAAAAAACTCCAACCAACCCGACCAGACATGCCTGAGAGAACAAGAGAAAGAGAGAGAGACTAAAGGTCAGCCCGGACGCACACACGTAGAAAAGTCGTATTCCCTCCTATGATTTACAGCAATTTTGATCCTTAGGTTCTCTTTCATTATGGTTTACTTTTCTCTGCATCTAACCTCCATCCCTTACACCACACAGAGGTTGAAAAGTCCTATCCCATCCCACGTATTATAGCTAATTTTATCCTTATGCTCTCTCTCATTACAGCTTACATTTCTTTTATCTATAACTTTTCTAGGCTGTCCATTCTAACAAGGTAGGTCGGTAGGTCAGGGCGGCTCTTTCGCTAGTTTATAATAAAAAAAAATAAGTAAAAATAAAATAATAAAATAATAGTGCCACTAATTACAATAACAACACTGTAATAATAATAATAACCATAAAGAAAGAAAAAATAAAAGAAAAAATCAATAGTGAGAAACAGTATATGTATGTTGTGTTGTCAAAGTAAGAGAAAAAATTGAGACCCTGCAATTGTGTGTAAATGAGGCAGAAAGTCAGATCAGCAACCTGGGACTTAGGCCACAATTTTCGTGATGCCATATGGCAGCAGGGTCTACCATTAGACAACACATTATGCTTCAATATCTTCCCAGGCGGTAGTACCTCCCTGTTTGATAGCAAGCTGACCATTACACCAAAGGTCGCCATTCATACACTCATACCTTCCGGCTGCCACGCTCTTTCAATAAACCGTTACTTATTATTATTATTATTACATACATACATACATACATAAATTTCTTACACACAAAAATTATTACACATATATATATATATATATATATATATATATATATATATATATATATATATATATATATATATATATATATATATATATATATATATATATATATATATATATATATATATATGCTATACAAGGAAGTTTAAAGCTTTCGTGTAATTCACATCTAGGAGAAATACTTGACAAGGCTAATATATACAGTTGAGAGAGTGAGATCAAGTCCCTAGGGGACAGCAGCAGGTGTCCCTGATGCTCCGGTCATAAGACAGTGACTCGTACTAATCTTCTTAATTCAAAATTGACCATACCATCTCTATGTACAGCAGCTGTCTGTAGTCAGGTCATAGGGTAAGATGACCCAACCTTCTCACCTGGTTACAAATCTTCTTGATCACAAAATTATCCAGTTTGTACATACCATTACTCAAATTCATGTTGACAGACTCGGTATGTTTAATGAGACTGGATTCTATAATATTCCTACTGTCAATTGAATTACAAGGTAATATTGAGGAGGCATTATCCCAGTCAATGCTATGCTTATTATCTCTCATATGAACGAACAGAGCATTGGATTCCTGGCCTGTCCTAACACTATATTTATGCTGTTTAAGTCTAGTTATAAGACCTTTCCCCGTCTGGCCTAAGTAGAACATATTACATTCCTTGGAAGGAACCTTGTAAATGCAGCCGCCTGCATTGTTGGGGGAGTTCTTGATTAACATTTGTTTTACAGTGCATGAGTTTTTAAATGCCACATTAACGTTCCAGGTTTTCAGTTGTATTGGAATTTGAGAGATTTTTTTTTAAATGGTAATACTAAGAGATTCTTATTGTCATGGGTGGGCTTACGATCGGTTCTATAAAAAGATTTCTTAGTAATGTTAAGGCATTTGTCTATAAATGACCCAGGATACTTAAGGTTCAAACCAATATTATATATATATTTATATTCCTCATCAATATATACAGTATATATATATATATATATATATATATATATATATATATATATATATATATATATATATATATATATATATATATATATATATACTTTCAAATAAACAGAGAGCCACAATATTTACATGTATACACTAATGCCCTGTTGATATTACAGGTGCCAAATAATAAAAGCAAGAAAAAAAAAATTAGGTTGGAGGATCCAGTATTCACGAGGCTGAATGTGTTGGCTGTTGGAGACGTTGGGAAGAGGGCTCTGTCTGCCATCCTGTCTGTCTGTCTGTCTGTCTGTCTGTGTCTGTCTGTTTGTCGGTCCCGGTCTGTCAGTCTGTCTATGGATGTGGATGAAAGGGTAAACAGGCTTGAACACATGTAAACAAGCAAAACACACATACATATAAACAAAAAGACTCCCTAAATCCTCCCTCCTTCCTGTCTCCTTCCATGTCCTTTCTTCCCTCCCTCACCTCTGACTCATCTGCCCATCCTACACTACAGGAGAAATTATATATCGTTTCCCTCCTCTGACTTCTCCCTTCTGATTTTCCCCTCACTACTCCCCTCTGAATTAGTCTTTTGGGGGAGGAGGAGACAGAGGAGAAGACGAATAAGAAGAATGGGAGGAGAAGAAGACGAGAGAATGAGGATGAACAGGAAGAGGAGGAAAAGAAGAAAACGGCAGAATGAGCAGCAGGAGGAGGAGTAAGAAGAAGACACGCCCACACACTAGGGTCCTCTAACACGGTACTCACCTGGAGTATGTACCTATGTGTGTATATATAAATCATGTGTACCTGTGTGTGTGTGTGTGCACTGGGTGGTATAATGCGTCAGTGTGGCAGCACTGCTTGCTTCCTCTCGCTTTTAGCTACTGCCGTTGGCCAGCCCTTGTGGGGAGCAAGGAAGCAACTTGTATATGTCCCTCCTGCCAGTACACAGCCTGTCCACCATCAAGACTCCTGCTGTGCCTCCTCGTGGCAACAAACGGTAACTGGGTGCCTCGTGGGCCCAGGCTAGACCATTAGGGAATCTCGGAGCAGCAGTGGGCCCCCAGCGGGAGGGCGCATATGCCGACTGGCGTGTGGATTCGTCCTGGCGCCTACCAACCACCGCCCCGCTGCTTTGCAGATTAACCTTGTTACGTTTTAAGCTACGGGGGTAAACCCCGAACGAAAACTATGTGGTGGAGCCCTGCATCAGGCAGACATGCTTTCAGCGCTTCAACAAGCCCCCTACGGCGGTAGAGGCAGAAGAGGTGACCACCACGGGAACCCAACGATTACACTGGCGAACAAAATGCAAAGCAAGATGGACATGCTCCTAAGGCGGAACCAAACTAACTGGGATATCGGCAGTACATACCTCTCCCTCTCCCCAGTCGTTGCAACTCTTGGACCACTGGATCAGGAAAAGGGAGAGCCAAGATGTGTGGTTGCAGCCTGCGCTCCTGCCTTACCACATAAATCAACTCACAACAGCCATCATCCAGCTCACCATACTTTTCATCATCATCAAAACCCCTATACCCCCATAAGTCCTTTTGCAACAAACGAGTGGCGACGGGGACAGACAGAGATGACTGCCGGGAGCCTCTAGTCACAACTCTGCGCATGGGCGGCATAGATAAGATAGTTGTTTATGTACTGGGATCTAGGCGATAGTGCAATTTAGTCCTGTCTGTGCGACTGCGCAGCCCTTTCGAAGAGCCACTCTCATCACCCCACATGGGGGCTAGGAAAGGTACCCTAAACATAGTCTGCCTAAAAAAAACAACCTGACTGGGCTACCGCACCCAGTAAGGTCATCCTTATGCGGTCGAAAACACAATCATAATCGCAAATAAAAAAACAACAACTATACAGCCTCTTATGGTCGCTGCATGGAATGTCAGGACCCTTCTGGATACTGACACAAATGAGCGTCCTGAAAGAAGAAACGCCCTTGTGGCAAAAGAGGCTAGGTATAACATCGACATAGTAGCCATTAGTGAGTCCCGGCTCCCAGACGAGGGTCGACTCACTGCCTATACCCTCTTCTGGAAGAGTAAACCTGCTGCAGAGAGAAACCGTATTTATGGAGTTGGTTTTTCCATCCGCCAATGCATCCTACACAGGCTAACTGAAATGCCTGTTGGGATCAACGACCACCTCATGACGCTCAGAGTCCCACAGAATCACTCATGCCATGCCTTCTTCATCAGTGGATGCAGAGGATGCAGAGGATGGAATCAAGGAGGTCTTTTATGCCGACCTTGACAGAGTGCTAACCTCTATCCCCAGAGAAGATAAGGTTGTGCTTCTAAGTGACTTCAATGCCAGAGTTGGCAGAGAAGCTGACATTTGACAGGAAATCCTAGGGAGAAATGGAATAGGCAAGTGTGATACCAATGGCCTACTCTTCTTCCGCAAAGTGTGCTGCACATAACCTCACTATCACAAATACCTTCTTCAGGCAGGCCAACAAGTTCAAAGGTTCGTTGCAACACCCGCGAGCCAAACACTGGCATCTCATTGACGATATCATTGTCAGAGAAAGAGATCGCCGAGATGTCCTCATCACCCGAGCCATGCGTGGCTCAGACCTTGCGACAGCGATTATCGGCTCGTCAGAGCCAAGCTCTCACTTCACGTCGCCCCAAAACAGCGAAGGCAACAAGCCTTCAGAAGAGGTTTTAACACTAAGCGTCTGGAGGATCCAGCGGTAGCACATGCTTTCAGAGAGCAGCTCGAACATGGGCTGATAAACAACCCGACAACAAACAACCCAAATCCCAGCACCGAATGAGGTATTCTTGACACTGTCATGACAACAACCTGCAGAGAGACCCTCGGCAAGATTGAAAGAATACACCAGGACTAGTTTGATGAAAAGACCTAGAAATCAATGTACTCGTCGATGATAAACTTGTTGCTTTAACTGACTGGCAGAGCAACCCTCAGTCTTAGACCAAAGCTTGTACTTTCCGCAAGAAGAAAGAGGTGGCCCAGCGCGAACTTTGCAATCTAAAGAAGAACTGGTTTAAAAATAAAGCATGTGAAATGCAAAAACTTGCAGATCAACACAAGATGCACGAATTTTTCAAGACTACTTAAACAATTTATGGGCCAATCAATCTTGGCACAGCCTCCCTCCGCTCATCCGACGGTAACTCCCTAATTAAAGACGAAGAAGGTATCCTTTAACGCTGGAAAGAGCACTACCATTTGCTGCTCAATCGAAACACCGATGTGGATGTCCGGACTACCCAGCAGGTCCCTCAGCATCCAGGGCTGACTTCCCTCAGCTATCCTCCATCCCTGGATGAGGTAGCTACTGTCATCAAACAAATGAAAAATAACAAAGCCTCAGGGCCTTATGGAATCCCAGCAGAGGTGTATAAGGCAGGAGAACCTCTGCTTACAAGCCGTCTCCACTCTCTCCTGGAGAATATAGAGGAAAGGAGAAAATCCCCCAAGCTCTTAAAGACGTCTCCATCGTCACATTAAAAGAAAAAGGAAGACCGACCAGACTGTGGCAACTATCGTAGGATCTCGCTGCTGTCCGAAGCTGGCAAGATTATCGCCCGAGTCCTCCTAAACAGACTTCTTTCCTGAGGAGGAAAACGTCCTCCCAGAATCTCAATGTGACTTTAGACCACTGCATGGCACCACTGACATGATCTTTGCTGCCTGCCAGATACAGGAAAAATGCAAAGAACAGCGTCGTAACCTGTACATGGCCTTCATCGACCTAACCAAGGCCTTCGACTTCGTCAACAGGGAAGCCCTCTGGCGCACTTTCAGCCATTTTGGCTGCCCACCAAATTATCGCTATTGTGAGGCAACTCCACAACGGCACGCATTCTGAGTTCTTCCCCATCCAAAAGGGGAAACAAGGTGTACTGGCACCAACTCTCTTTTCCATTTTCTTGGCTGTCTTCCTTGCTCATGCCAGTGCCAATTTAACTGGCAGGTGACATTCAGTACCGAGTGAAGGGGGGTCTTTTCAAGACAAAACGACTCCTGGCAGGAACAAAGGTGTCAGCAGCTTCCATTACTGAACTTCAGTATGCAGACGACCTCACCCTTGTCGCTCACACTGAACGCGACCTACAGGAGATCCTCAATACCTATGCAAAGGCGCATGCACACTTCGTCCTTGAGGTAAATGTATGTATAACTCAGATTCTCTTTGAACCTGCCCCTGGTTCAGCCACACCTCCACCACCCATCCAGCTTAACGGTACTACTTTCTCTAATGTTACCCACTTTCAGTATCATGGTTCTACCTGTCCACCATCGCGGACATCAACGAAGAGATTCAACATCGGATCAGATGTTCATCTCAAGCCTTTGGCAGAATCCGTACCCGTGTCTTCAGCTGTAGGGAGCTGAAATTATCTACAAAGTTGCACATATATCGAGCCGTGGTCCTACCCACCCTGCTATATGGCAGCGAGACATGGGTCACATACAGCAGGCACCTCAAGGCACTAGAAAACTTTCACCAACGTAGTCAACGTTCCATCCTCCGAATTCGCTGGGAAGACGAGAGAACAAATGCCATTATTGTCGTTGACACCAACTGTAGGAGCACCGAGTCTACCATTATCCAATAACAACTATGTTGGAGGGCCATGTTACCAGCATGGACGACAGTAGACTGCCAAAGCAGATAATTTTACAGTCACCTAACGAATAGTAAACGTAACGCTGGCGGCCAACTGAAAGGTATAAGGATAGTCTTAAGACAAACCTGAAAAGTCAATCGACCCCCTCACCTGGGAGACGATTACTCCACACCGTAACGCTTAGAGGAGCACCACACGAGAAGGTGTCAATACTTTCGAGTTAGTCCGACTACATACCGAGGCAGACAAGCTCCAACGCCGGAAAAACGCTGCCGCCGCCCATCCCGCACTAGATGGAGCCCTTCACACGTGCAACATCTGTGGTCGACCTTACCGGTCCAGTAGCGGCCTCTCTAGTCACCTCAGAACTCACCAACGAAGGTGAAATCCTTAATAACTAATATTTTATCATAGCTAGATGATCGTCATACTTGATTTCGAGTGACAGCAAAGTGGTAGTAGTAGTAGTAGTAGTAGTAGTATGGCTATAAGGGGAGAATGGAGGCCAAAGTAGTAGTAGTAGTAGTAGTAGACGCGGGGACAGCGATCCTTCGTCGACATCAGGATTTTTTATCCCATGGCCGCATGTCACCGCAACTTAGCTCTAGATGCTGCACACAGGAGGAACGAGAACGACAAGATAAGGGCATATGGGGAGAGAATTCAGAACGTTGATCAAGGCAGCTTCACCTCTGGTGTTCACAACCCTCTGGTGGATGGGACCTGGCGCAAGATGCTTCTACGCCAGACTCTCGGAGGTGCTATCCGAACAGAAGCAGCAGCCCAGAAGTATGTTACAGCCTGATGAGATGTCGACTGTCCTTCTTAGGTCGGTTTCCTCACCTCAGGGGAACGAGAACATCCGCCTCTAAAGTCGACAACAGTTGCAGATATTGACTGTGAGGCAACAGTCACTGAATGCCGCATAGATCTGCGGCTCAACTAACTCAACACAGTAGGGTAGCTACTTATGTATTAGGATACTTAATTTTGGTGTATAAAATGGTATGAATGCATGCTATAAGGGAGGTTGGAGGCCATTTATATATAAAAAAAAAAATAGTAGTAATAGTAGTAGTAGTAGTAGTAGTAGTAGAGTGTGTGTGTGTGTGTGTGTGTGTGTATTTTATTATGTACACCAGGCCTACCTGTGTGTATGTTGTGGTGGGTGGGGGACAGCAGGCAGGCATAGGTGGGCAGGAAATTAACTGTACGGAAGGGAAGGAGAGATAGGGACAGGGGGAGAGGGGAAGGAAAGGCGAGGAGGAAGATGGAGGTCGAAGGAGATAATGGGCAGGGAGGAAGAGGGGTAAAGGGAAGAGGAGTTGGGGAGGATGGGTGAGGGGGACGAAGGTAAAGGGACGGAGGAAGATAAGACGAGCAGGATAATGGGTGTGACGTCAAGATACATTCTGGGGCGTCGTGTAGGGTCGTGTAGGGTCGGCCTCAGGTGTGGGGGAGGACCCAGCTACGGCCATCATGATCTTCCTTACCGGAGGAGAGAAATGAGCGGCGTCTCTCCTCTCTATTTCATTACCTCTTACTCTGATTCTCATTCTCCCTCTCTCCATAAATCTCCTTATCCCTCTCTCTCACTCACCCTCCGTCTCATACACCCCATATATTCCTTCCCCTCCCCCACATCCTTATCCCCTGGAGCAAGTCCCTGATACTTATGCCGGGATGAGGGGAAAGGCCGAGAGGAAGAGTGAGAGGGAAGACTTAAGGAGAGGGGTAGGGGAGAGGGAAAAAGATGAGAGTGGTAAGGAGAGGGATGGTGGGAGAGTGCTGTAGGAAAAGGGGTAAGGGGAGAGAGGGGTAAGAAGCCGGAGAGGTAAGGAGAGGGGTAAAGGGAGAGAAGGGTAAAAGAGTGGGGAAGGAAAGAGAGGGGTATGGAAATGAGTGATAGGAAGATGGGTAAAGGGGGAGAGGGGTAAAGGGCGAGAGGATAAAGGAGGAGAGGACAAAGAGAGGGAAAGGAGAGGGGTAAGGAGAGGGATAAAGAGAAAGGGGTAAGGAGAGGGGTAAAGGAGAGAGGGGTAAGGAGAGGGGTAAAGGGAGAGAGTAATAAGGAGAGGTAAAGGAGAGAGTAAGGAGAGGGGTAAAGGAGAGAGGGGTAAGGAGAGGGGTAAAGGGGAGAGAGTAATAAGGAGAGGGTAAAGGGAGAGAGTAATAAGGAGAGGGTAAAGGGAGAGAGGGGAAGGAGAGAAGGAGGAATAAGGAGAGGGTAAAAAGAGGGTAAAGAGGTAAAGAGAGAGAGGGGTAAGGAGAGGGCAAAGGAGAGAGGGTAAGGAGAGGGAAAGGGGAGAGTACAAGGAGAGGGACAGGGAAAGTAAAGGAGAGGGGAAAAGGAGAAAGACAAGGAGAGGGGTAAGGAGAGAGTAATAGGAGAGGGGTAAAGGAGAGAAAAGGAGAGGGGTAAGAGAGAGAGGGGTAAGGAGAGGGGTAAAGGAGAAAGTAATAAGGAGAGGGGTAAAGGAGAAAGTACAAGGAGAGGGGTAAAGGAGAGAGTAATAAGGAGAGGGGTAAAGGGAGAAAGTAATAAGGAGAGGGGTAAAGGAAGAAGAGAGGTAAAGGGAGCACAAGGAGAGGGGTAAGGGAGAAAGTATAAGGAGAGGGGTAAAGGGAGAAAGTACAAGGAGAGGGGTAAAGGGAGAAAGTAAAAGGAGAGGGGTAAAGGAGAAAGTAATAAGGAGAGGGGTAAAGGGAGAGAGCAATGAGAGAGGGGTAAGGGGAGAGAGTAATAAGGAGAGGGTAAGGAGCAGAACAAGAGAGGGGTAAAGGAGAAAGTAATAAGGAGAGGGGTAAAGGAGAAAGTACAAGGAGAGGGGTAAAGGAGAAAGCATAGAGAGGGGTAAAGAGAAAGAGAAGGGAGAAAGTAATAAGGAGAGGGGTAAGGGAGAAAGTACAAGGAGAGAGGTAAAGGAGAGAGTACAAGGAGAGGGGTAAAGGAGAGAGACAGAGAGGTAAAGGAGAAAGAAAAGGAGAGGGGTAAAGGGAGAGAGTAATAAGGAGAGGGGCAAAGAAAGGAGAGGGGTAAGGGAGGAGAGTAATAGGGAGAGGGGTAAAGGAGAGAGTAATAAGGAGAGGGGAAAGGAGAGAGAGTAAGGGAGAGGGTAAAGAGAGAGAGGTATGAGAGGGGTAAAGGAGAAAGCACAAGGAGAGGGGTAAAGGAGAAAGTAATAAGGAGAGGGGTAAAGGAGAGAGTAATAAGGAGAGGGGTAAGGAGAAAGTAACAAGGAGAGGGGTAAGGGAGAAAGCATAAGGAGAGGGGCAAAGGGGAGAGCACAAGGAGAAGGGTAAAGGAGAAAGTAATAAGGAGAGGGTAAAGGAGAAAGCACAAGGAGAGGGGTAAGGGAGAGAGTAATGAGAGGGGGGTAAAGGGAAGCATAGGAGAGGGGTAAAGGAGAAAGTAATAAGGAGGGTAAAGGGAGAGAGGGGTAAGGGAGGGGTAAAGGAGAAAGTAATAAGGAGGGGTAAAGGAGAAAGTAATAAGGAGAGGGGTAAAGGGAGAAAGTAATAAGGAGAGGGGTAAAGGAGAGAATAAGGAGAGGGGTAAAGGAGAAAGTAATAAGGAGAGGGTAAGGAGAAAGTAAGAAGGAGAGGGTAAAGGGAGAAAGTAATAGGAGAGGGGTAAAGGAGAGAGAATAAGGAGAGGGGTAAAGGAGAAAGTAATAAGGAGAGGGGTAAAGGGAGAGAGTAAAGGAGAGGCTAAAGGGAGAGAGGGGTATGAGAGGGGTAAAGGGAGAAAGTAATAAGGAGAGGGGTAAAGGGAGAGTAATAAGGAGGGGTAAAGGAGAGAGTAATAAGGAGAGGGGTAAAGGGAGAAAGTAATAAGGAGAGGGGTAAAGGGAGAAAGTAAAGGAGAGGGGTAAAGGAGAGAGAAGAGAGGGGTAAAGGGAGAGAGGGGTAAGGAGAGGTGGAAGGAGAGAGTAATAAGGAGAGGGTAAAGGAGGAGTAATAAGGAGAGGTGTAAAGGAGAGAGTAATAAGGAGAGGGGTAAAGGGAGAGAGGGGTAAGGAGAGGTAAAGGAGAGAGGGGTAAGGAGAGGGGTAAGGCAGAGAAAGAGGAGAGAGGAGGGAAAGGAGAGAGTAATAAGGAGAGGGGTAAAGGAGGAGTAATAAGGGAGAGGGTAAAGGAGAAAGTAATAAGGAGAGGGGTAAAGGAGAGAGGGGTAAGGAGAGGTGTAAGGGGAGAGAGTAATAAGGAGAGGGGTAGGAGAGAGCATAAGGAGAGGGGTAAAGGGAGAGAGGGGTAAGGAGAGGGTAAAGGGAGAGAGTAATAGAAGAGGTGTAAAGGAGAGAGACAAGGAGAGGGTAAAGGAGAGAGGGGTAAGGAGAGGGGTAAGGAGAGAGTAATAAGGAGAGGTAAAGGAGAAAGTAGAGGGGGGTAAAGGAGAAAGTAATAAGGAGAGGGGTAAAGGGAGAGAGGGGAAGGGAGAGGGTAAAGGGAGAGAGTAATAAGGAGAGGGGTAAGGGAGAGAGGGTAAGAGAGGGGTAAAGGGAAAGAGTAATAAGGAGAGGGGTATAGGAGAGAGGGTAAGGAGAGGGTTAAAGGAGAGAGAACAAGGAGAGAGGTAAAGGGAGAGGGGGTAAGGAGAGGGTTAAAGGAGAGAGACAAGGAGAGGGTAAAGGAGAGAGAATAAGGAGAGGTGTAAAGGAGAGAGCAATGAGAGGGGTAAAGGGAGAGAGTAATAAGGAGAGGTGTAAAGGGAGAAAGACAAGGAGAGGGGTAAAGGAGAGAGGGGTAAGGAGAGGGGTAAAGGAGAGAGATAAGGAGAGGGGGAAAGGAGAGAGGGTAAGGAGAGGTAAAGGGAAAGAGTAATAAGGAGAGGGGTAAACGGAGAGAGGGTAAGGAGAGGGTTAAAGGGGAGAGTAAAGGAGAGGGTAAAAGGAGAGAGTATAAGGGAGAGGGGTAAAGGGAGAGAGTAATAGGAGAGGGGTAAAGGAGAGAGGGGTAGAGAGGTGTAAGGAGAGTACAAGGAGAGGGGTAAAGGGAGAGAGGGGTAAGGAGAGGGTAAAGGGAGAGAGAATAAGGAGAGGGGTAAAGGAGAGTAATAAGGAGAGGGTAAAGGAAGAGGTAAGGGTAGAGAGAGGGAAAACTTCAGCTCTCAGGTAAGCTATTACGATGATGACAGCCAAGTACAGTTATACCTGTCTGTCTGTCTTCTGCTGTGTCTGTCTGTCTGTCTGTCTTGTCTGTCTTCTGCTGTGTCTGTCTGTCTGTCTGCTCGTCTTCGCTGTCGCTGTCTGTCTGCTGTCTCTGCGTGTCTTCGTCTGTCTGTCTGAAAAATGGCAGATGAAAATTAATGTGACAAATGTAAAGTACCTAATGTAGGAGATGTAAACAGAGAAACCAGATACCAGATGAACAACGATGTTAAAGAGAACTGACTGTGAGAAAGATTGAGGAGTATATGGTAAGTGGGAACCTTAAGCCAAGTAAACAGTGTGTATTTCTCCGGAACAAGGCTAACAAAGTACTTGGGTTCATACAAAGGAGTGTTAGTTACAAGACTAGCGAGGTCATCCAAAAACTATACCTTGCGCTTGTGAGACCTCATTTGGATTGCACAATTCGGTTCTGGTCACTGTACTACAGAATGGATATAGAATCCCTAGAAGGAATTCAGAAGAGAATGACAAGACTAATCCCGGGCATTAGGAACCTTGAGTACAGAGACAAGATAAAGCATCTTAATTTGTACTCCCTCGAGAGACGTAGAGTGAGGGGCGACCTGATAGAGGTGTATAAATGGAAGTGAGGGCTAAACATATCTAATATAACAAAGGTACTCACTGTCCAACCAGGAGGGAACTCGTAGCAATGGTTTTAAATTAGACATATTTAGATTTTGGCGCGAGATAGATAAACATTGGTTTGGAAATAGAGTAGTGGACGAGTGGACAAGTTACCAAACATCATCATTAACTGGAACACGCTGGATATCTTCAAACATAGGTTGGATGGATATATGAGCAATAGGGGTTAGGTGTAAATGGGACTGCCCAGTATGGGCCAATAGGCTCGCTGTAGTTTTCTCCATTCTTATGTTCTTATGTTCTTATGCCTGTCTGTCTCCTGTTCGTCTGTCTGTCTGTCCTGTCTCTCGGTCTATGTGGCAGTCTGTCTGTGGCTGCTTGTTTCAGTTTAATTTACCGAGCATACTGTTGATTATGGCTGATAGATGTATGACTGTCTGTCTGTTTCTGTGGTTGCTCTGTGTCTGTTCTGTGTCTCTATAGCTGTCTGTATGTGTCTCTGTTGCTGCTTGTCTATCTCTGTGGCTGTCTGTCAGTCTTTGTGACAGTCTGTCTGTTTGTCTGTCTATGTGTGGCTGCCTGTTATATTTTCCACTAAACGTGTCTTGTTGACTACCGCTGACAGAATGTACATCTTCATTTTTTTCTGGTCATGACTGTTATTTCATGTTTTTAGTACATGTGTATCCACGGCTTGTATCTCTGTTATGTAACCCCGGGCCCGATTCATTCTGTACCCATCATCTTGTCTGTAACTACTCTGCATTACTGTCTGTGTATTCTTGTACAGCGTTGTAAGTCGTAAAAGTATTAGTAATTTGTATTTCTAAGTAAACACCCACTTAAGTTCCTATCTGCCCGAAATACAGCTGCTCCCCCTGAATACATTTGTTTATCATTTGGTAAACTTCCTGTCAGAGAAAACGTACAACCAGCTGAGGGCCAACTGAACAAATGAGGAGTTGAAGGGGGTTTTGTCGCAGCCCTCACATACGGATGTCCTCGTCACCGGTGGGAAGGAATATATATTTATCGTAGTGAAGAGAGAAGTACGACTCGATACGTCTTCATCTCTTGTCACTTTGTATAATCGTCTCCTGGAACAAATATTACGCCATTATTTTTTCCCCTATGCGTGTGTGTGTGTGTGTGTGTGTGTGAGGTTATCAATCCTCTCTTCCTCTCCTCAGTAGGACCCCAAGACCATCATCATCTCTCACAAGTTTATCTCGTTAGACTAGCAGCATCAACTCAAATTTCCTAAGCCCTTAAAAGCTCTTTATTCTGAAGGACTTTTGAAAACTTCCCGAGAATGGGAAATCTTGGTATGAAAAAATTTCCTGTTTTGAAGTGTTGTTTAGTTGTTATTATCGTAAAACTGATTTAGACTTTATTATCGTAAGTTTGGTTTAGTTGTTAGTATCGTAACTCTTAGTAAAACATTCTTATCACAATTCTTATTCAGAGGTTTTATTATAATCGCGGCTTGGTTTGATGGCGAGTCTCTCTTTTATGACAACTGCATCACCAGCTAAAACACCTGGCAGGTAACTCCCGTAAACAAACGTATGAGGCAGCCAGACAAAATAAACCCACATAAAGAGACATTTGATCCTCATGGTGTCAGTCCCTACCCTCACCATACCCCACGCCCCAGGCTGCACCATACACCATACATTATCCCCCCCAGGGTCTCAACCCTCCCCCTCCTCCCACCTTACCTCTCCGTAAAGACCCAAATACTTGATAAATACAAACACAAGTGGGAAGAAATATATACTGAAATATGTATTAGTGGTATAACGATATCCCATGAGTCTGTTAAACGTATAAATGGCTCATATATCCCCAGAAAATAGGAGGACATATAGTGTTACCCTAATATGTATTGAGAGGAGAGTCATATATCCACCCGCTTGTCGTAAAAAATAATTTGACGGGTTCTCATATATCACTGCTTAGGGGATGAGAATGCCTTAGGTTGTTTTAGAAGGAAGGAAGAGCTTCGTGGCCACTCGCCCACCGGGTTTATTATTATTATTAGTTAATATTACTGTTATGTAGTTATTATTATTATTATTATTATCATTATTATATTACTATGTCTATTAATACTACTATCATCATCAATATATTAACCACGCCCTCATTACCATTAGCATACTATACCTCCCCTCACTCATCCTAAACACCCCAGCTGGTCTATAGTTATGGACACGCACACACACACACACACACACACACACACACACACACACACACACACACACACACACACTCCACACCCAACAAGGTGATCCATGACGTCAGCCCCTCGTGACTGTGTGACAGACGGACGGACGGACGGACGTATGAGTTCTGGCTCCTGTGTATTTCAGCATAATTAAGTTTGTAGCCTTTCCTGGTATAACGAGGCAGCAGATTCCGGGTAATGGTGAATAATGACGGAGTTCACGTGTCAACAACAAAAATGTTTCACAGGAGAATAAATAACGTTGTTATTTTATCGAAAGGCTGTTTTTGTTGATTTTGTACAGAGAAAATTACAGAAAATATTGTACACACAACATACAACTTTCACCTATATTCTGACCCTGAAATTTGGCCCCTGTGACCTCCTACCCCACCATATATAGGCCTAGGGGTGTTTTGACGTGACCCACACCATATACTGTATAGGTCTAGGCGTGTCTAGGTGTAAACCTCAACCATGTACTGTATAGGCCTAGGCGTGTCTTGTTGTGACCCTCCAACATGTACTGTTTAGGCCTAGGCGTGTCTTGTTGTGACCCTCCACCATGTACTGTATAGGCCTAGGCGTGTCTTGGTGTGACCACTGTATATAGGCCCAGGCGTGTCTTGGTGTGACCCTCCACCATACATAGGCCTAGGCGTGTCTTGTTGTGACCCTCCAACATGTACTATTTAGGCCTAGGCGTGTCTTGTTGTGACCCTCCACCATACATAGGCCCAGGCGTGTCTGGTGTGACCCTCCACCAATATAGGCCTAGGCGTGTCTTGGTGTGACCCTCCACCAACACATAGGCCTGGGCTGTCTTGGTGACCCTCCACCATACATAGGCCTAGGCGTGTCTTGGTGTGACCTCCACCATACATAGGCCCAGGCGTGTCTTGTTGTGACCTCCACCATACATAGACCTAGGCGTGTCTTGTTGTGACCCTCCACCATACATAGGCCTAGGCGTGTCTTGTTGTGACCCTCCACCATACATAGGCCAGGCGTGTCTGAGGGACCCCCCCAAACCCGTGTCTGGGACCTCCACCATACATAGGCCTAGGCGTGTCTTGAGGGACCCTCCACCATACATAGGCCTAGGCGTGTCTTGTTGTGGTCGTGTGATGATTTTGACTAAGTTTCGAGGTTGATCTACTTGGAATTTTGTGACATTAGTTGTGTTAACGAGATTTTGGGTGACATTTGCATCAACACACACACACACACACACACACACACACACACACACACACACACACACACACACACACACACACACACACACACACACACACACACACACACACACACACACACACACACACACACACAAACCCCATGGGAGACAACAACACCCCTTGCGCAAAACAATGCAAGATACGAACAAACACTGTACTTGTGCATTCATTAAGTGACAACGGTACAAACACAGGATCAACGCCACTAAAGTAAGCTTGTACGCTGAGTTACATATACACATAATATTAAAGAATTAGAGGGATTACTTACAGAATTACAGAGAGATAACATTACAGAATTACAGAGATATAATATTACAGAATTACAAAGAACATTCCAAGGAACTCCAAAAGTTTTACAGTTAAACAGAAACAGGTACAGTACATAAACAGTACGAGACTCAACCCGGGATTAACACACACGACGATCACAATAATAATACAAAGAGAACTATTAATGGTGGCAGTCACCTGTTAATTATTTCCAAGCTGATGGAGTTACAGATGACGAAATATTTGACAGGAATATTGACAGCACAACCGATAACATAACCTAACCTAACCTAACCTAACCAAACCTAACCTAACCTAACCTAACCTAACCTAACCTAACCTAACCTGACCTAACCTAACCTAACCTAACCTAACCTAACCTAAATTAACGCAACTGAACACAATAAAACCAAATGACCGAAAACCAGCTAATCCGCGTACAGTCACCCTCTCACCCACCCGTTCATCCATCCACGTTCTTCCATGCTAATATTGATCCAACCTTCGTTCACGCATCAGCTAGTTCGTTCCAGCCCAAATTTATGTATCAACGCCAAAAACTGAAGCCAGGACAGATAAATTGCTCTTTTTCCATCCAACTTTCTTGGCCATAAATTAGGTAACTGTCTCTTGAGAATTTCCCTCCTTATACTTCACGCTTAATTTACGTAATGCAAAAATCTTCGTTCAAATTACCACACAAGATGTTGGGATTTTCAGTGGGTAGTGTAATAATTTAAATATGCCATGTACAGTACAGCTATAAATCAGCTTAAAGCTTTGTGGTCTCTGAAGGGAAGTTTAAATTTCTATAACATTAATATTGAATTAAATGCTTTTAATAAATTCGAGAGAGAGAGAGAGAGAGAGAGAGAGAGAGAGAGAGAGAGAGAGAGAGAGAGAGAGAGAGAGAGAGAGGTGTCAACAAGGATTACAGAGGCGATTTACTAGACGTCACCAGCGGCGTGGAAGGGGCGGTAATCCTCCTCATCTCCCCTCCCATCCCTTCCTTCCCCTTCCTTTCAGTAACCCATTCCCTCAAACCCCTCCTAATTAACCTTCCCTCCCCACTTCCCCTCCTAATCCTCTTCCTCTCTTCCCTCTTCTCCACACACCATCTCCTGTTTACGCGCGCTACAGGAATAAGCTTTAAAGACTAGCCACTACAAGAGGCACTACAAGAGGCACTACAAGATTGACACTACAAAATAGGTACTGTTTTTATTTTTATTGTATGCAATTGTGAAGGAACCAAGCCAGTGTGGAGTACCAGGTCTAACAGTGCCAAGCCAGTGTGAGTACCAGGGTCTAACAGTGCCAAGCTGTGTGGTGTACCAGGTCTAACAGTGCCAAGCCAGTGTGGAGTACCAGTCTAACAGTGCCAAGCCAGTGTGGTGTACCAGGTCTCACAGTGCCAAGCCAGTGTGGTGTACCAGGTCTACAGTGCCAAGCCAGTGTGTACCAGTCCACACAGCACAGTGTGGTGTACCAGGTCTCACAGTGCCAAGCCAGTGGAGTACCAGGTTCACAGCCAAGCCAGTGTGGAGTACCAGGTCTAACAGTGCCAAGCCAGTGTGGTGTACCAGGTCTCACAGTGCAGCCAGTGTGGTGTACCAGGCTCCACAGTGCCAAGCCAGTGTGGTGTACCAGGTCTAACAGTGCCAAGCCAGTGTGGTGTACCAGGTCTAACAGTGCTAGCCAGTGTGGAGTACCAGGTCTCACAGTGCCAAGCCAGTGGTACCAGGTCTAACAGTGCAGCCAGTGTGGTACCAGGTCTAACAGTGCCAAGTCAGTGTGGGTCCAGGTCTCAGTGCCAAGCCAGTGGTGTACCAGGTCTCCCAGTGCCAAGCCAGTGTGGTGTACCAGGTCTACAGTGCCAAGCCAGTGTGGTGTACCAGGTCTCACAGTGCCAAGCCAGTGTGGTGTACCAGGTCTCACAGTGCCAAGCCAGTGTGGTGAACCAGCTCCTAAAACCATGAGCGAGATATTCCTGTGCCACCAGTCAGCCATCATGGTGAGCCGGTTCATAAAGTCAACTGGTGGTCAGGTCAGGAGTTGGCCACAAGTCACCCAATAACAATAACTATGATCTAGAGTGATCCTCTCTTACGACCTAATACACACTAATTTACTCAAGGTATGAAGGACCTGCTTGTTGTGGGAGGAGGGGTGACCTGCTTGTTGTGGGAGGGTGGGGTGACCTGCTTGTTGTGGGAGGAGGGGGTGACCTGCTTGTTGTGGGAGGGTGGGGTGACCTGCTTGTTGTGGGAGGAGGGGTGACCTGCTTGTTGTGAGAGGGTGGGGTGACCTGCTTGTTGTGGGGAGGTGGGGTGACCTGCTTGTTGTGGGGCGGGTGGGGTGACCTGCTTGTTGGGGGAGGGTGGGGTGACCTGCTTGTTGGGGAGGGGTGGGTGACCTGCTTGTTGTGGGGAGGAGAGGGTGACCTGCTTGTTGGGGGAGGTGGAGGACCTGCTTGTTGTGGGGAGGAGGGGTGACCTGCTTGTTGGGGAGGGGTGGGGTGACCTGCTTGTTGTGGGGAGGAAGGAGTGACCTGCTTGTTGTGGGAGGGTGGGGTAACCTGCTTGTTGTGGGGAGGAGGGGGGACCTGCTTGTTGTGGGAGGGTGGGGTGACCTGCTTGTTGTGGGGAGGAGGGGTGACCTGCTTGTAGTGGGAGGAGGAAGTGACCTGCTTGCTGTGGGAGGTGGGGGTGACCTGCTTGTTGTGGAGGTGGGTGACCTGCTTGTTGTGGGAGGGTGGGGTGACCTGCATGTTGTGGGGAGGTGGGGACCTGCTTGTTGTGGGGAGGAGGTGACCTGCTGTTGTGGGAGGAGGTGACCTGCTTGTTGGGGGGAGGGTGGGATGACCTGCTTGTTGTGGGCGGTGGGGTGACTGCTTGTTGGGGGAGGTGGGGTGACCTGCTTGTTGTGGGAGGGTGGGGGTGACCTGCTTGTTGTGGGGAGGAGGAGGGTGACCTGCTTGTTGTGGGGAGGGTGGAGTGACCTGCTTGTTGTGGGGAGGAGGGGTGACCTGCTTGTTGTGGGAGGGTGACCTGCTTGTTGTGGGAGGAAGGGAGGACCTGCTTGTTGTGGGAGGGTGGGGTAACCTGCTTGTTGTGGGGAGGAGGTGACCTGCTTGTTGTGGGGTGGGTGGGGTGACCTGCTTGTTGTGGGAGGAGGGGGACCTGTTTGTAGTGGGAGGGGAGGACCTGCTTGTTGGGGAGGGTGGGGTGACCTGCTTGTTGGGAGGGTGGGGTGACCTGCTTGTTGTGGGTGGGGTGACCTGCATGTTGTGGGGAGGGTGGGGTGACCTGCTTGTTGTGGGGAGGAGGGGGTGACCTGCTTGTTGGGGAGGAGGGGTGACCTGTTATTGTGGGAGGGGTGGGGTGACCTGCTTGTTGTGGGGAGGGTGACCCTTGTTGTGGGGAGGGTGGGGTAACCTGCTTGTAGGGGAGAAGGAGGACCTGCTTGTTGTGTGGAGGTGGGGAGGAGGAATGACCTGCTTGTTGTGGGGAGGAGGGGTGACCTGCTTGTTGGGGAGGAGGGGTAACCTGCTTATTGTGGGGAGGGTGGAGAGGAAGGGTGACGTGCTTGTTGTGGGGAGGGTGGGGAGGAGGGGGTGACCTGCCTGCTGTGGGAGGTGGGGAGGAGGGTGAGTGGGAGAATATTGACCTCCTTCTCATTTCCTTCTTCCTGTTATCACCATCTCTCTCTCTCTCTCTGTATGTCATTCTCGACTCCTCCCCTTCTCTCATCAATCCCTTCTGCCCTCCTCCCTTCCTCTCCCACCCAGATTAAAGTACACACCTCCTCTCATCAATTACATAACCGAAAAAAAACAAGACCCCATCAAAAATGCATAAGTTGGTGAAGGAGACTGATGTGTGTGTGTGTGTGTGTGTGTGTGTGTGTGTGTGTGTGTGTGTGTGTGTGTGTGTGTGTGTTTAATACCGTCATCTGAGAGAGAAAGAGAGTGAGAGTGAGTGAATGTTACCAAGAAAACAGAAACCAACTTTCGATATAAAAACTATCCCCCCTCGGAAGCTGTGTGTGTGTGGGCCCTCTGGGTGTGTTTGGTGCTTATAGCTATCTCGAGGACAAGAGTTCGATGCTCAGGGCGAAGTTTGAAGACCGCAGCTTGTGTTATGTTAGGTTAGGTTACGTTGTGTTGTGCTGTATGTCCAACAAACACTCAACAAATTACACACACACACACACACACAATATTACACACACAAAGGCGTGAATTAGCGAGAAATGGTATTAATGAGATCACATTAGCTTTGTTAATGATCCTTGCACCACCACACTAATGACCCTCACACCACCACACTAATGACCCTCACACCACCACACTAATGACCCTCACACCACCACACTAATGACCCTCACACCACCACACTAATGACCCCACACCACCACACTAATGACCCCACACCACCACACTAATGACCTCACACAACCACACTAATGACCCTCACACCACCACACCATGACCCCCACACCACCACACTAATGACCCCCACACCATCACACTAATGACCCCACACCACCACACTAATGACCCTCACACCACCACACTAATGACCTCACACCACCACACCAATGACCCTCACACCACCACACTAAACACTAATGACCTCACACCAACCACACTAAAACACCAATGGCCCCTACACCACCACACTAATGACCCAAACCACCTCACACTATTGGACCTCACACCACCACACTAATGACCCTCACACCACTACACTAATGCACCCCTACCACCCTACACTAATGACCCTCACACTACACTAATGACCTCACACCACTACACTAATGACCCTACACCACTTCACTAATGACCCTCACATCACTACACTAATGACCCTCACACCACTACACTAATGACCCTCACACCACTCCACTAATGACCCCACATCACTACACTAATGACCCTCACACCACCACACACTAATGACCCCACACCACCACACCATGACCCCTACACCACTACACTAAACACTAATGACCCTCACACCACCACAATAATGACCATCACACCACCACACTAATGACCCTCACACCACCACACACTATGACCTCACACCACCACAATAATGACCATCACACCACACTAATGACCCCTACACCACCACACTAATGACCTCACACCACCACACTAATGACCTCACACCACCACACTAACGACCCCACACCACACCACACTAATGAACCTCACACCACCACACAATGAACCTCACACCACCACACTAATGACCCCACACCAACCACACTAATGACCCTACACCACCACACTAATGAACCCTCACCACCACACTAACGACCTCACACCACCACACTAATGACCTCACCACCACACCAACACCCCACCACTAATGACCCCCACCACTAAGACCCCACACCCACCACACTAATGACCTCACACCACACTAATGACCTCACACCACACCATGACCTCACACCACCACACACTAATGACCCTCACACCACCACACCAATGACCCTCACACCACACTAATGACCTCACACCACACTAATGACCCTTACAACCCACCACACTAAGACCTCACACCACACTAATGACCTCACACCACACTAATGAACCTTACACCTCTACCTACCTCACAACACTGAGCTTCTTTACTCTCTCTCCTCTTCCCTCTTCCCCCTCCTCTCATGCTCACACGACATATGTTTCTCCTTATATTAATGCAAAGTTTAATCCCTGAGGAACACATTGTTATTAAATCGGTTTGAAAATCTTTGAAGAGACGGATTTTGTTACACGAACGGGGCAGATCATTATTAAAATATAATATAATTTACCTATTTTTTCAGTGATTAGAAAATTATTAAATGCCATTCCTGATTGGAGGAGTGGAGAGGAGTGAGTGTTCATGTGGGGTAAATGAGTGAGGAATGACTGAATGAGTGAGTGAATGACTGAATGAGGAGGAGTGAGTGAGTGAGTGAGTAAGGAGTGAGAATTCACGGGTGGGAATGAGAGAGGAGGAGGAGTGAGTGACTGAATGAGTGAGGAGTGAGTGAGTGAGTGAGTGAGGAGGAGTGAGTAAGTGAGTGACTGAATGAGTGAGTGAGTGAGTGGAGTGAATAAATGATGAATGATGAGTGTGTGTGTGTGTGTGTGTGTGAATGAAAGAGTCAGTGAGAGAATTTTCCTCTCCTCCCAGTCTCTTATTGTTTGCACTATTGTATTACTCATTGTTTGCACTATTACCTATTGTTTGCACTATTGTATTACTCATTGTTTGCACTATTAATTGTCACTATTATTACTCATTTATTGTCTACCTATTGTATTACTCATTGTTTGCACTATTGTATTACCTATTGTTTGCACTATTGTATTACTCATTGTTTTGAACTATTGTATTACTCTTTTGCACTATTGTATTACTCATTGTTTGCACTATTGTATTACTCATTGTTTGCACTACTGTTTGTAAATTAAGTTTCAGTATACAAAAATAGAAATCCAAGCACACCCTCTTCCTCAGTTCATTTCAATATAAACAAAAAAGTCACTATATTAAAAAAACTAATTTTTACACACCTCTGAAAAAATCTAAAAAAAATAGTAATATTCCCATTTACGAAAAACCTTCCCAGTTTCTTTTAACTTTTTCACATTCAATATGCAAATTAATCGCCCCGTAATAGAATATTTCTTAATGTCGACTTCAAGAATTTGGCTCTTATATTTTTTGGACGTTTTTATCAACAATTTATTTTTAATTAATTTTACAGATAAACAAAGTGTCTTCGTGTCTTAATAAAGTAGACAAGTTGTTTTCGTAACAGAAGAAGAAGAAGAAGAAGAAGAAGAAGAAGAAGAAGAAGAAGAAGAAAAGAAGAAAAAGAAAAGAAGAAGAAGAAGAAGAAGAAGAAGAAGAAGAAGAAGGTTAAAGGTAGAAAAGAAATAAATAAATAACAAATAAATGAAGAAATAAATAAAGAAATAAATAAGAAATAAATAAATAAATAATAAATAAACAAATAAATAAATAAATAAAAAAATAAATAAATAAGAAGAAATAAATAATAAATAAAATAAATAAATGAAGAATAAGAATAAAGAAAAGAACAAATAAATAAATATAAATAAAAAGAAGAAGAAGTAAATAAATAAATAAATAAATAAATAAAAAATAATAAGAAGAAGAAGAAGAATAAGAAGAATAAAGAAGAAGAAGAAGAAAACAAATAAATAAAAAATAAATAAATAAATAATAAATAATAAATAATAAATAAAATAACAATAATAAATAAATAAATAAATAAATAAATAACAATAAAATAAATGAATAATAAATAAATAAATAAATAAATAATAATAAGAATAAATAAATAAATAAATAAATAAATAAATAATAATGTAATAAATAAATAAATAAATAAATAAATAAATAAAGTTAAAGAATAAATAAAATAAAAAAGTATAAAAGAAGAAGAAGAAGAAGAAGAAGAAGAAGAAGAAGAAGAAGAAGAAGAAGAAGAAGAAAAGAAGAAGAAGAAGAAGAAGAAGAAGAAAAGAAGAAGAAGAAGAAGAAGAAGAAGAAGAAGAAGAAGAAGAAGTATGTGCCTTCACCACCAGCCCCACGACCGCCGCCAGCTGCCACCTCTTTAGTCAGCCATAAATAAAACTATTCAGGTGACCCCATGGAGAAATAATTGCCTTTATTTACGTCGTGGCAACTAACTAATGGGGATAATTTGGATGTGGTAGATAATTGAGCTCACGCCATGCATAAAATTACTGTCTATGGCAACTCTGTGATGGCACTGTATAATTATTCAGTGGTGACATATGGGTATTCAAAGAAGGCAATATATGGCAACTCATTTATGGCGACACATAATAATTCAAATAACTACACATGGTACCTTACTATGGCAATTCAGTGATGACATTAATTTGTCACTTGATAATATGGCAATGGACGCATTAATTACCCACTTGACAACTCACAAATGACTATAAAATAAACCTGTTCCTTTTACTCATAATAAACTGTCTTGTAGACCCGCTCACCTTCACCGACCCGAGGACGACACCTGTGACAGTTTATGTGGCCAAAGCCAGACGACTTTATTATGGTGATCCGCACACTAGTGGTTAGGGAACGGCTCAGTCAACGATCACACGAGGAATGGCTCATTCCACAACACAATAAAGAACGTGAGGAACGGTTCAGTCCACAACACGATCACACGAGGAATGGCTCAGTCCACAACACAATAAATAACGAGAGGAACGGCTCAGTCCACAACACGATCACACGAGTAACGGCTCAGTCCACAACACAACCAAGAACGTGAGGAACGGCTCAGTCCACAACACAATCAAGAACGTGAGGAACGGCTCAGTCCACAGCACGATAAAAAACGAAGAAGGCTCAGTCCACAAATACAACTGGCATCGCGAACACAATCAAGAACGCGAGGAACGGCTCAGTCCACAACATAACTAAGGAACGTGAGGGTCCAGTCCATAATGAAATCAAGAACGTGAGGAACGGCTCAATCCACAACACAATCAAGAACGTGAGGAACCGCCAATCCATAACGAAATCAAGAACGTGAGGAAATCAGCTCAGTCTATAACGAAATCAAGAATGAGGAACGGCCCAGTCCACAACATAATCAAGAACGTGAGGAACGGCTCAGTCCACAATACGATCAAGAACGTGAGGCACCGCTCAGGCCACAACATGATCAAGAACATGAGGAACGGCTCAGGCCAACACGATGAATTAGGCCACAACACGATCAAGAACGTGATGAACAGGTTAGGCCACAACACGATCAAGAACGAGAGGAATAGCTCAGGCCACAACACGATCACACGAGGAACGGGCAGGCCAAACACGATCAAGAACGTGACGGTGGCTCAGGCTACAAACACGATCACACGAGGAACGGCTCAGGCCGCAACATGATCACACGAGGAGCGGCCCAGCCACAACACGATCCCAGGAGGAACGGCTAGGGCCAAACACGATCAAGAACGTGATGAACGGCTCAGTCCCCAATACGATCAAAAACGTGATGAAACCTAGTCCACAACACGATCAAGAGCGTGATGAACGTCTCAGGCCTCACGATTAAAAACGTGATGAACGGCTCAGGCCACACGTCACCCAGGAGTGAGAACAACATGTTTTTTCTGCCTGTTTCTACCAACACATATAGGCTTAGGCTAGTAGGGGAGGGGAGGGGGAGGGTGGGGGAGGGGTGAGGGGGGAGGGGAGGGGGTGAGGGGGAGGGGAGGGGAGGAGGGAGAGGGAGGGGGGAGGGGGGGTGAGGGGGGAGAGGAGGTGAGGGGGAGAGGGGGGGGTGGAGGGGGAGAGGGGGGGGAGGGGACAGGGGGGGGAGGGGAGAGGGGGGGTGAGGGGGGAGAGGGTGGGGGGGAGAAGGGAGGGGAGGTGACAGAGGTGAGAAGGAAGATGAGGGGGGAGGGAAGGTGAGGGGAGAGGGAGGTGAGGGGAGGGGTGAGAGGAGATGGGTAAGGGTGAGAAAAGGAGGGGGGAGGAAGGTGAGAGGAAGGGAGGGGGAGGGAAGGTGAGGGGGAGGGAAGGGAGGGGGAGAGGGGAGGGTGGAGGGGAGAGGGAGTGAGGGGGGAGAGGGAAGAAGGAAGGGGTGGGAGAGAAGAAGATAGAGGGGATAAGTAGAGTAAGAGAGGAGGAGAGACGAAGGATAAGGTTGAAGGGGAAGGGGGAAGGAGAGGGGAAAGGAAGGAATGAGGTGAGGGGGGGAGGGAAAGACAGAGGGAAAAGGAGGGGTAGGGGAGAGGGAGGAGAGGAGAGGGGAAGAGGGGAGAGGAGGAGGAGAGGCTATTCCTCGGAGAAGGTGAGTATGGAGAGGCACAGAAAGGTAGGGAGGGGAAGAGTCCTCTTTGTTGTTGCTTCTGGAGGAGAGGGAAGAGGGGAGAGGGAGGAGGGGAAGAGGGAGGAGGGAGGGAGGAGGGAGGAGGGGAAGAGGGGAGGAGGGAAGAGGGAGGAGGAGGCAAAGAGATGGGAAAAAGGAGGACTGAAGAGAGGTGAAGAGCAGAGAGGGAAAAGTGCGGCAGCATGAGGTGTGGCAGTGTGAGGTGCGGCAGTGAGGTATAGTCGTGTGAGGAGTGCGCGTTATAGTAGTATGAGGTCTCGGCAGTGTAGTAGCAGGGTAGCAGGCCATGGTGTGGTAGGTATGAATGGCAAGAGGTGCGATTGCCAGAGAGGTCGGGCAATCCGGCCAACACTTACCACCATCATTCCTACACACACACACAATATTCTCTTCTTCTCTCTCTCTCTCTCTCGTCTTCCCTCTACTTTTATCAATAATTTTAACTTCTTCAGAAAAGTAAAAGAGAGAGAGAGATCACTTGCACACAGACGGGAGCGAAAAAGTTTGTCATATCTTCAGGTGGTTCGCGTTACCTGAAGTTTGGTCATTAGTGAACCATCTGGGCTGACACTCTTGCTTTATGAACAACCTGGGCTGACACTCTTACTTCATGGACCACCTGGGCTGACATTCTTGCTTCATGGACCACCTGGGTAGACATTTTTGCTTCATGGACCACCTGGTCTGACACTTACTTCATGGTCCACCTGGTCTGACACTTGCTTCATGGTCCACCTGGTCTGACACTTTGCTTCATGGTCCACCTGGGCTGACAATTGCTTCATGGTCCACCTGGTCTGACACTTACTTCATGGTCCACCTGGCTTGACACTTGCTTCATGGTCCACCTGGTCTGACACTCTGCTTCATGGTCCACCTGGGCTGACACACTTGCTTCATGGTCCACCTGGTCTACACTCTACTTACGGTCCACCTGGTCTGACACTCTGCTTCATGGTCCACTTGGTCTGACACCCTGCTTCATGGTCCACCTGGGCTGACACTTGCTTCATGGTCCACCTGGTCTGACACTCTGCTTCATGGTCCACCTGGTCTGACACTTGCTTCATGGTCCACCTGGGCTGACACTTGCTTCATGGACCACCTGGGCTGACACTCTTGCTTCATTCTCTATATATGATTCATTCATTTGTTTCACCTGAAGTAATTACACAATATCTCGTCGATTTCAGATCACACACACACACACACACACACACACCATAACAGTCTCCCACGCTCTTTTAGTCGCCCTTCCACGATGTTTTCCCCTCTCTCCCTCCCTCCCATGCTGTTCTTTCCTTCTTCCATGCTGTTTTCCTCCTTCCTATGCTTCCCACCCATCTCTCCCATGCCGCTACAGATGAATCAAACAACGCCATTGAGTTAGTTAATAGACCCGTAGGTTAGTGTATTAACCAAAGTATAAAACAGGTGACACTCCGTCCTGAGTCTCTGGGTGACAGTTTAGCATGTTTGTGTTGACGTGTTTGAGGGCGCGCCCACCTGTCATGTTCTCTTGACCACACACTACAGACACCCCTTAATTGTTCTCCTATTGGTCGATTATTTACTACATATAATATACATTGTTGTTCATTGGAGATTATTGGTATAGTATTTACAACATCTTATAGACACTAGATCTTAATGAAGATATTAGAATTTTAAAGAATATTTACTGTCAACAGGAGGCTGCAGTGTTAGTAAATAATGAACTTACTAATTGGTTCACAGTTAGACAGGAGCACAAGACTGTGTTCTATCTCCAACATTGTATAATATATATTCAGAATTCTTAATGAGAGAAGTAGCAAGTGACAGTGAAGGTCTCAAAGTATGTCAATTATACGCCAGGTAGATGATACTGCTCTTATCGTGGATAGTGAAGAGGCAATACAAAAACTGGTTAACAGGTTAGTGGAGAAAAGGTGAAAATATGGTTTAAGAGTTAATGACGTAAAACGAAAGTAATGGTTGTTTCCTAAAAAATAAAATATGGTAGACAACAGGGAACTTAAATAGGTGGAATATTTTATGTATTTGTGAGGTAACATTAACTGTGACGGACGGTAGATGTAGAGAAGAAATCAAAACAAGAATAGGCAAGCAAAACAACATCAATAATCTAAAAGACCTTGCAATGAAAAGTGACAAACTTCAATTTGAAAATGAGGCTGCTGCTTTTAAATGGCAAGACTGATGTATGGGTCATAGGCGTGGACACTTTCAGCAGACACCAGAAAAGGCTGAAGCCGGAAATGTGGTGTTGTAGGCACCTTAGAATAAAACCACACTGACCGGTACATAAATATAGAAGTACCAAGATTACAAAAACCCAAGGAGAAATACCTGGAAATGAATAGGAAATGAAAACTAAAATACTTTATATAATTAGGACGAGGATAAACAGGCACATTAGTGGGTGAAAGTTGAGGGGGCAGGCCAGGGAAGGGTGGATGAATGAAATTATAAACAGGGTCCCCAGAGAGATACAAAACCTTGGAGGATTGGTAAAAACATCCTGAGACTGTTTAGAGTGGAGGACTATGGTCACCAACCCTCAGATAGGAGGACTGTACTCTGAGTGACTGACTGATACACACTGTTGTGGATTAGTCTACTATTTACTGCATACTAAAATACTCGCACACTGAGACATAGACAGACAGACAGACACAGACACACCGACACATCGACAAAGACAGACAGCAGATACAATTTGATGGATAGACAAACAAACACATGATAGACACACCTGACAACAAACACATGATAGACACACCTGACAACAAACACATGATAGACACCTGACAACAAACACACATAGACACACCTGACAACGTGACAAGGACCGAGTGACTGGCAATTATTATAGAGAAATGGCTACCGGCCTCTGACAAGCCTCCCTTCCCTCCCACCACCTTTCTTTTCACCCACCACCCCCTCCCACCCCCACCACCTCTCCTCCCCCCACCACCTCTCCCACCCCCACCACCCATCCTCCCACACCTCTTCCCACCACCACCACCACTCTCCCACCCTCACCACCTCCTTCCCACCACCACCACCTCTCCCTCCCCACCACCTCTCCTCTCCCCCACCACCTTCCCCACCACCTCCCTCCCCCCACCACCTCTCCCTCCCCCCACCACCTCTCCCACCCCCCCCACCTCTCCCCCACACCTCTTCCACCCCACCACCTCTCCCTCCCCACCACCCTCCTCCTTCCCCTACCCCACCCACCCTCCCTCCTCCCTCCTTCCTCACCACCCTTTCTCCCTCCCTCCCCACCCACCACCATCTCCCTCCTCCTCTCCCACCACCCTCTCCCCTCCTCCTCTCCCACCACCCTCTCCCCCTCTCCCTCCCTCTCACCCTCCCTCCTCCACCACCCTCCTCCCTCTCCCTCCCTCCTTCCCCACCACCTCTTCCCCCTCCCTCCCCACCACCCTCCTCCTCTCCTCCTCCTCCCACCTCCCCCTCCCTCCCCACTCCCACCACCCTCCCTCCCCACCACCCTCTCCCTCCCCACCCACCCTCCCCACTCCCACTCCCCCACCCACCCTCTCAACACCCTTCCACCACACCCTCTCTCCCTCCCCACCATCCCTTCCCTCCCCCCCTCCCCCACTCCCCACCCACCTCTCTCCCTCCTCCCCACCACCCTCTCCCTCCCCACTACCCTCCCTCCGCTACCTCCCCACCACCCTCTCACCCCTCCCACCACCCTCTCCCCACCACCTTCTCCCTCCCCACTCCCCCACCACCCTCACCTCTCCCCACCACCTTTCCCTTCCCCACCATCCTTTCTCCCCCTCCCCCACTCCCCACCACCTCTTTCCTCATCACCTTTAAAATTTGTTTAAAAAGAAAATGAAAAAGTCAGCAATTAAATAGAGAATAAAACTAAATTAAACTGATGAATAAGAAACAAGTTCTTCTTATTCGAGCTAATTTGTATTCTGATCGTCAATGGTACTAGCTCTTGTCCGACACTTTCTAACCTCGCTGAGTCTGAGGAGGAGGAGGAGGAGGAGGAGTGGGAGGAAAAAAAAAAAAAGCTGAGCATCTAGGGACTGATAGTACTGTATACATGACCTATTTCTCCAGCTCACTCCCCTCCCTCTCTCTCACTCCCTCCCTCTCCTCTTTCCCCTCACTCTCCCTCTCCTCTTCCCTCACCCCTCTCTCTCCTCCTTTCCCTCACTTCTCCTTCCTACCCCTCTCTCTAACCCTCAGATAACACTAGAGACAGGAGAAGACCAGTCATGTCAGAGGTACTGCCAACACGCACACCCAACCCAGGCTTAGTTCTCGACACACACTAACACCCACCTTACACCACACACTGCACACCTACACCCACCTACACCACACTGTACACCCACACCCACCTTACACACACGTACACCCCACACCCACCTTACACCACACTGTGCCACCTACACCCACCTTCACACCACACCATACACCTACACCCACCTCACCACACTGTACACCTACACCTACCTTACAATCCACACATACACTCTCACCACCCACACCACACTGTACACCCCAACACCCACCTACACCACACTATACACCTACACCCACTCTTACACCACACTGTACACCCTACACCCACTCTTATACCACACTATACACTCTACACCCACTGCACACCACACTGTACACCCACACCCACCTTACAACCTCACACTGTACACCTACACCCACCTTACACCACACTGTCCAACACCCACACCCACCTTAACACCACACTAGTACACCCCACACCACCCACACCACACCTGTACACCCACACCCACCTACACCACACTATACACCTACACCCACCTTACACCACACTGCGTACACCCCTACACCCACCTTACACCACACTAATACACCAGCACCCACCCTACACCACACTATACACCTACACCCACCTACCATACACCCACTATACACACCCACACCCACCTTACACCACACTGCACACCCACACCCACCTTACACCACACTCACACCTACACCCACCCACACCACACTGTACACCCACACCCACCCTTACACCACACACTATACACCTACAACCCACACCTTACACCACACTATACACCTACACCCACCTTACACCACACTCATACACCTACACCCACCCACACCACACTGTACACCCACACCCACCACACCACACTGTACACCTACACCCACCTTACACCCACACATACACCACAACACCTAACTTCACACATCAATACACCACACCCACCTTACACCACCTGTACACCCACACCCACCTTACACCACACTATACACCTACACCCACCTACACCACACTGTACACCTACACCCACCTTACACCACACTATACACCCAACACCCACCTTACACCACCATACACCCACACCCACCTTACACCACACTGTACACCTACACCCACCTTACACCACACCATACACCCTACACCCACCTTACAACACACACACAAACACCAACACAAACACAACCACAACCCAACACTATACACTTACACTACCTTATACTACACTGTAAACCTACACCAACACCACACACAACCCACACCTACCTTACAACCACCTACACACACTGTACACCTACCACCCACCTTACACTAACACCACAGCACACCCCACACCCACCCCACACCACTGCACACCCAACCACCCACCCCACACTATACACCCACACCCACCTTACACCACACACTATACACCCACACCCACCTTACACCACACTGCACACCCACACCCACCTACACCACACTATACACCCACACCCACCTTCACACCACACTGTACACCTACACCCACCTTACACCACACTCATACCCACACCTACCTTACACCACACATATACACCCTGCCACCCACCTACACCACACTGTACACCCACACCCACCCTTACACCCACTCATACACCCCACACCCACCTACACCACACTACACTTCAACACCCACCCCACACCACAACACCTCCACCCACCTAACACACACTATACACCACACCCACCCACACACACTATACACCCCACACCCACCTTACACCACACCATATACACCCCACACCACCCACACCACACCACACCACACCCACCCACACCACACCAACACACCCACACCCACCCCACACCAACACCCCCACCCACACCCACCCACACCACACCACACCCACACCCACCCACACCACACCACACCCAACACCACCACACCACACTGTACACCTACACCCACCCTACACCACACCATACACCCACACCCACCCACATCACACCACACACTGCCACCCACCACACCACACCCACACACACACCATATGCTACCTACCTTACACTACACTATATAATTTGCTACCTACTCTTATCCCATTTTAATTACTTACTTATAATTACACTTATATACTACCCACTCTATAATTACATTGTATACTCATACTTAATTACTTCTACTAATTAACTCTACACCCTAACCTACCTTATAATTACACTATAAGCACATCTACACCTACCCTTAGTATACATACACTATACACACTGCCACCTCACTCTTACAATTCACCCACTCATACAATCTCTACACACCACTTGCTACCCACTCTTACAACCACACACTGTACAATTCTACACCTACCTTACATAACCATACTGCACACCCAACCCACCCACACCCACACCACACCCACACCCACCTACACCACACTGTACACACTCCCACACCCACCTACACCACACTATACACCCACACCCACCTTACACCACACTGTACACCTACACCCAACCCATAACCACACATATACATAACCACACCCACCTTACACCACACTGTACACCCACACCACACACCACACACACACCCACACCAAACCACAACACCACATGCCACCTACACCCACCTTACACCACACTATACACCCACCACCCACCCCTTACACCACACTCATTATACACCCACACCCACCTTACACCACCGCACACCTACACCCCACCCAACCACAATTATACACCACACCCACCTTGCAACTACACACCACAAACTCTACACCCACCTACACACTGTACAATTTGCACCCACCTTTACACTACACTATACACTCCACACCACCTTACACCCACACTCGTACACCTACACCCACCCAGACAAGTAACACCCACACCTACCTTACACCCACACTGTACACCCACACCCACTCTTACACCACACACTCATACAATTTGCTACCCACCCACCTTACACACTATACACCTACACCCACCTTACACCACACCACACCTACACCCACCTACACCACACTGTACACCACACCCACCTTACACCACACACGACACCTACACCCACCTTACACCACACTATACACCTACACCCACCTTACACCAACTGCATCTACCCACCCACCCACACTTACACGCACCACCTTACACACACTGTACACCTGCTACCCACCACACCACACAACCCACCCACCTTACACCACACACTGTACACCCCAACACCCACCTACACCACACTGTACACTCTCACCTACCTAACACAACACACCACCCACCACACAACACCACCACACCACAACACTGCACCCACCTTACACCACACTGTCACACCTCACCCACCTTACACCACACTAACCACCCACACCCACCTTACACCACACCACTGTACACCTACACCCACCTCTAACCACACACCATACACCTACACCCACCCTACACCCACACTGTACACCCTACACCCACCTACACCACACTCGCCACCTACACCCACCTTACACCACACCATACACACCCACACCCACACCTTACACCACACCTCGTACACCCACACCCACCTACACCACACTATACACCCACACCCACCCACACCACACCATACACCCCAACACCCACCCACCACACTGTACACCTACACCCACCTTACACCACACTATACACCTACACCCACCTTACACCACACTATACACCTACACCCACCTTACACCACACTGTACACCTACACCCACCTTACACCACACTGTACACCTACACACCCACCTCTACACCACACTGTACACCCTACACCCCACCTTACACCCCACACTATACACCTACACCCACCTTTACACCACACTATACACCTACACCCACCTTACACCACACCTACACCTACACCTACCTCTACACCACACCTATACACCTACACCCACCTACACCATCATCAGTACATCTACACCCACCTTACACCACACTATACACACCACACCCACCATCATACACCCACCCCACCTTACACACCACACTGCACACCCCCACACCCACCTTTACACCACACTGCACACCTCCACACCAACCTTACAACCACACATACTGCATCCACACCCACCTTACACCACACTCATACACCCACACCCACCTTACACCACACTATACACCCCACACCCCACTCACATACCCACACTATACACCCACACCCACCCATACCCACACTGCACTTCCACCCACACCACACTATACACCTACACCCACCTTACACCACACTATACACCTACACCCACCTTACACCACACCATACACACCCCACACCCACCTTACACCACACTGTACACCCACACCCACCTTACACCACACACCAATATACACCCACACCCACCTTACAACCACACTGCACACCTACACCCACCTTACACCACACACTATACACCTACACCTCCACCTCACACCACACTGTACACCTACACCCACCTTACACCACACTATTCCACCACACCCACCTACACCACACTGCACACCACCCACCTACACCACACCATACACCCACACCCACCTAAACCACACTATACACCCACACCCACCCACCACACTGTACACACCACACCCACCTTCACCACACTACACCCACACCCACCTACACCACACCATACACCACACCCACTCCACACCACACTGCACACCCACACCCACCTTACACCACACTATACACCCACACCCACCTTACACCCCACACTATACACCCCACCCACCTTACACCACACTATACACCTACACCCACCTACACCACACTATACACCTACACCCACCTTTACACCACACACACCTACACCCACCTTACACCACACTGCACACTACACCCACCTTACACCACACACATACACTTACACCTACCTTACACCACACTATACACCCCCACACCCACCCATTACACCAACACACTGCCAATGCACACCCACCCTACACCACACTGTACACCCCACACCCACCTACACCACACTGCAACTGCACCTACACCCACCTACACACTGAACCACACCTACCCACACCATACACCACACCCACCTTACACCACACACTATACACCCACACCCACCTTGACACCACACTGCCACCCACACCACCTTACAACCACTATACCCCCACACCCACCTACACCACACACTGTACACCTCACACCCACCTTACAACTACATTATACACCTACCACCTTACAATTCCACACTCTGACACTACACCCACAACTCCACACCCACCTTACCCACACCACACTGTACACCCCACCCACCATACACCACACACACCTACACCCACCTAACACCCACACTGTACACCTACAGACCACCTTACACCCACACTGCACACCTACACCCACCTACACCACACCATACACCCACACCCACCTTTACACCACACCATACACCTGCCACCCACCTTACACCACACACATACACCTTACCACCCACCTTACACCACACTGTACACCTACACCTACCTTACACCACACTCATACACCCACACCCACCTTAACACCCACTATACACCCACACCCACCAGCACCACACTATACACACCCTACACCCACCTTACACCCACACCATGTACACCTACACCCACCTTACACAACCACTATACACCTACCCACCTTACACACTGTACACCCCCACATCTACCACCACACTGTACACCCACACCCACCTTACACACTGTACACCCCCACACCCACCACACCACACACTATACACCTACACCCACCTACACCACACACACCCACACCCACCCACACCACACTACACACTGCCACCCACCCTACACCACACTATACACCCACACCCACCCACACCACACTGTACACCCACACCCACCCACACCACACCATACACCTCACCCACCTTACACCACACTATACACCTCCACCCACCTTACACCACACTGTACACCCACCCACCTTACACCACACTGTACACCTCCACACCCACCTTACACCACACTATACACCTACACCCACCCTTACACCACACACTATACACCCCACACCCACCTACACCACTATACACCTACACCCACCTTACAACCACACTATACACCCCACACCCACCTTACACCCACACTGTACACCTACACCCACCCACACCACACTATACACCCTACACCCACCTTACAACCACACTGTACACCTACACCCACCTTACAACCACACCATATACACCTACACCCACCTACACCACACTGTACACCCACACCCACCTTACACCACACCATACACCTACACCCACCTTACACCACACTGTACACCTCCACCCACCTACACCACACTCTACACCTAACACCCACCTTACAACCACAATTACAATCACCTACACCCACCTTACACCACACTGTACACCTACACCCACCTTACACCACACTGTACACCTCCACCACACCTTACACCACACCTTACACCTACACCCACCTTACACCACACTATACACCACACCCACCCACCACAACACTGCCTCCACCCACCTTACACCCACACACTGTACACCTACACCCACCTACACCCAATTATACCACCCACCCACCTGCACACTGTACACCCCACCCACCTACACCACACTATACACCTACACCCACCTTCACCACCACACATACACCTACACCCACCTACAACACACTACACCTACACCCACCTTACACCACACTGTACCAACTCCACACCCACCTTACACACTATACACCTACACCCACCCTACACCACACTGTACACCTACACCCACCTTACACCAACACTATACACCCAACACCCACCTTTACACCATACATATACACCTACATCTACCTTACACCACACTGTACACCTACACCCACCTTACACCACACTGTGTACACCTACACCCACCTTACACCACACCATACACCTACACCCACCTTACACCACACCTCCACCTACACCCACCTTACACCACACTATACACCCTACACCCACCTTACACCACACTACCACCTACCCACCACACCCGTACACCTACACCCTCTACACCACACACACTAACACCTACACCCACCTTACACCACACTGTACACCCCCACACCCACCTTACACCACTGTACACCCACACCCACCTTCACACCACACTGTACACACCCACACCCACCTACACCACACTGTACACCCACACCCACCTTACACCACACTGCACACCCACACCCACCTTACACCACACTGTACACCCACACCACTCCACACCACACTACACCTACACCCACCTTACACCACACTGTACACCTACACCCACCTTACACCACACTGTACACCTACACCCACCTTACACCACACTGTACACCTACACCCACCTTAAACACTATACACCCACACCCACCCCACACCACACTGTACACCTACACCCACCTACACCACACCATACACCCACACCCACCTTACACCACACACTGTACACCTACACCCACCTTACACCACACTATACACCTACACCCACCTTACACCACACTATACACCTAACACCCACCTTACACCACACTGTACACCCACACCCACTCTTATACCACACTATACACCTACACCCACTTACACCACACTGTACACCCACACCCACCTTACACCACACTGTACACCTACACCCACCTTACACCATATACACCTCAACCACCTTACACCAATTGTACACCTACACCCACCTTACACCACACTATACACCTACACCCACCTTACACCACACTGCACACCCACACCCACCTTACACCACACTATACACCCACACCCACCTTACACCACACTGTACACCTACACCCACCTTACACCACACTATACACCCACACCCACCTTACACCACACATATGCACCCACACCCACCTTACACCACAATTTACACCTCACACCCACTTTACACCACACTGTACACCCACACCCACCTTACACCACACTATACACCCACACCCACTCTACACCACACTGTACACCCACACCCACCCACACCACACACACTATACACCTACACCCACCCATACACACACCCCACACCCACCTTACACCACACCTGTACACCCACACCCACCTTACACCACACCTATACACCTACACCCACCTCCACACCACACTATACACCCACACCCACCTTACACCACACTATACACCTACACCCACCTTACACCACACTGTACACCCACACCCACCTTACACCACACTATACACCCACACCCACCTTACACCACACTGTACACACCCACACCCACCTTACACCACTGTACACACCCACACCCACCTTACACCACACTATACACCCACACCCACCTTACACCACACTGTACACCTACACCCACCTCCACACCACACTGTACACCTACACCCACCCTTACACCACACTGTACACCCACACCCACCTTACACCACACCTATACACCCACACCCACCTACACCACACTATACACCCACACCCACCTTACACCACACTATACACCTACACCCACCTTACACCACACTGTACACCTACACACCACACCCACCTTACACACACTGTACACCACACCCACCTTACACCACACTATACACCTACACCCACCCACACCACACTATACACCCACACCCACCTTACACCACACTATACACCCACCCACCCACACCACACTGTACACCCCACACCCACCTACACCACAACTGCACACCTACACCCACCTTACACCACACCATAACCCACACCCACCTTACACCACACTGTACACCTACACCCACCTTACACCACACTGCACACCCACACCCACCTTTTACACCACACTATACACCTACACCCACCTTACACCACATTGCACACCTACACCCACCTTACACCACACTGTACACCCACACCCAACCTTACACCACACTATACACCCACACCCACCTTACACCACACTGTACACCCACACCCACCCACACCACACTATACACCTACACCACCTTACACCACACTATACACCCACACCCACCCAACACCACACTGTACAATCTACACCCACCTTACACCACACTGTACACCTACACCCACCTTACACCACACTATACACCTACACCCACCTTACACCACACTATACACCTACACCCACCTTACACACCATACACCACACCCACCTTACAACACTGTACACCTCCACACCCACCTTACACCACACTATACACCTACACCCACCTTACACCATAACTCACACCCACCTTCACACCACACTGTACACCCACACCCACCTTACACCACACTATACACCTACACCCACCTTACACCACACACTGTACACCTACACCACCTTACACCACACTATACACCTACACCCACCTTTACACCACACTGTACACCTACACCCAACTTTCACCACACTATACACTCACACCCACCTTACACACACTATACACCCACACCCACCCACACCACACTATACACCTACACCCACCTTACACCACACTATACACCTACACCCACCTTACACCACACTATACACCTACACCCACCTTACACCACACTGTACACCCACACCCACCTTACACCACACTGTACACCCACACCCACCTTACACCACACTGTACACCTCCACACCCACCTTACACCACACTATACACCACCCACCTTACACCACACTGTACACCTACACCCACCTTACACCACACTGTACACCCACACCACACCACACTATACACCTACACCCACCTTACACCACACACTGTACACCCACACCCACCTACACCACACTATACACCTACACCCACCTTACACCACACTATACACCTACACCCACCTTACACCACACTATACACCTACACCCACCTTACACCACACTGCACCTCTATTCCCACTCACACCACACTATACACCTACACCCACCTTACACCACACTATACACCCACACCACCTTACACCACACTACACACCTACACCCACCCTACACCACACCATACACCCACACCCACCCTACACCACACTATACACCCACACCCACCACCAACATACACCCACCAAATTAATGACACACACCACACACATCACCACCCACTACACCACACCATACACCACCTTACACCACACTATACACCTACATCACTTACACCACACTATACACCTACACCCACCTACACCACACTGTACACCTACCCACCTTACACCACACTATACACCACACCACCTTACACACTCACCCACACTCATACACCACACTCATACACCAACTTACCCACACCACACTGTACACCCACCTTACACCACACTATACACCTACACCCACCTTACACCACACAATAATTATTTCCAACAAAAAATTTCCAACATAAACTATTTCCAACATACATATCCACTCGTCATACACCATACACACTATATCCTGGCAGCAACTCAGGCCTATACACAATTTCCGGCGGCCATACACGACACTTGCCAACAATTGTATACTGTATTACTCGGCGCTATGTTCCTGTATTTTCTGAACAGGTGCAACGTCCAGCGATACACAGTAGAGGAGGTGAGGCCTAGTTCACTGTTACATGACTCACACGTTACAGAAATAAACATGATCCTTTACAGTGAGACACCCGTTACAGAGATACATATCAGGTTGTTACAGTGTGAGTCATCGTTACATAAATATGTATAGTCTGTTATAATGCGAGTCACCTGTTCATAATCTCTCACAAGTCGTTACAGCATGACCCAACCGTTACAGACCACGAGTATTACAGTGTAGGAACAACGCATTTAAAGTTATATTTATTGTACTCATTACAAGTCAAAGTTACCATGATATGTGTGTGTGTGTGTGTGTGTGTGTGTGTGTATAAAACGAAAATCTTATCGATATTAACCAAAACAGTAATGCAAACTATGCCCAAAAATATTCTTATGTAATTCATAACACTAATATTGTACACTGTAACCATCACAATAATTACACCACTACACTGTAACCATCATAATTACACCACTACACTGCAACCATTACATAATTACACATACACTGTAACCATCAAATAATTACACCACTACACTGTAACCTTCACATAATCACATCACTACACTGAACCATCACACACCACTACAACTGCAACCATCACAACATAATTAACACTGTAACCATCACAATAATTACACCACTACACTGCAAACCATTAAAATAATTACAACCACTACACTGTAACCATCACACACTACACCACTACACTGTAACCATTACATTAATTACACCACTACACTGTAACCATCACAATAATTACACCACTACACTGTAACCATTACATTAATTACACCACTACACTGTAACCATCACAATAATTACACCACTACACTGTAACCATCACAATAATTACACCACTACACTGTAACCATCACAATAATTACACCACTACACTGCAACCATTACATTAATTACAATCACTACACTGTAACCATCAATAATTACACCACTACACTGTAACCATACATTAATCACATCACTTTACACTGTAACCATCACACAAGTCAATCAGTCATGTATAGAACGAAGAACTTTTTAAACCGAGGTAAGATGATCATCTCAGAAGTGACCATCAGCATCTCCCCCTCACAGGAACAAGTGACGTAATGAACCACACCTCACGCCCACTTCCAGGCCAATAACGTACCGCCATATTAACACAAGTGACACATTTCCAATAAAACCGATAATGTCCGCCTATATCTTACTATCGGAAATCCTTTGGTGGCTTAAACATTGTTCCAGGCGACCTCCACCTTCACCTCCACCAGGGAAGGGCGGGCCTTTGACTGCGACTCCAAGCTCCAAATCTCTTCGCCTTAACTAAGGTATTTTATTAAACCTTTAAAGAACTCGGGTCGCCCTGCTTGGGATCTGATGTTACCAGTAAACGAAACTTAACTTGCCCACTGGCACTTGGTAGTCTCTGACTTTTGGTCGTTATAAAATAACTCACGTATCTGAATCTCTTACTTGAGGTGGGCCATTGATCCGTGTGAAGCGACGATACAAACACCAAAATCATAATTTGTAAACTGATTTAAGTTTTGATCTCGAATTGTGACTCATTTTCTATTAAATTAAAAAAGTGTTAACCTAACCAAACCTAACTTAACCTAAACTAAATTCAACTCACCGAAGTTAACTCTACTAATACAGGCGAGTTATCGACTTTGAAGCATCGAAAGTCAACACCAAACCTCAATTCAATATAAAAAGTTTTAAAAAATTGAAAACCAACACAAGTTATCATTAAAGACTCTGAGCCCATGTCACACTTAACTAATCTTGTACAGTACAGTACAGTACAGTACAGTACAGTACTCGGTTGTTAATCCTGTACGAAGCTTCGACAATGGCGAGTCTGAATATCGTTTCTGAACTCTTTATTAACCTATAGAAAACTATGGACGATGGGGGAGTGAAAATGTCCAACATGAACCCCTTCATGAGGAAGTGAATGTGTGAGTCACCGATTCATCCAGATTTATTTATATTTCGCGAAGCTTTGTTTCTCTCTAAAGCTTTGTAACACCTGCAAATTCCTTCACCTCACTCGGCCTTCGGTTAACCTATCGGCTGAAGTGTTAGTCTTCCTGAAGCCTCAAGACTGAAGCCTCAACCCAGCAGTCTGTCAACACTAAATCAATTCTTCTCCGGATTTACGAATATGTAAACCTTCTATTCAGTGATTTAACGACTCTAAATCCTCGGATTCTATGCTTGAGAGAACAAAGCCACCGGTGTGAAGCCTCTCTGAACCGCTAAACTTCCTAAACCATATAATGAAAACCTCAGAAACCCCCAACTAAACTATCTCCCCACCACCTCCACCACCACGAGCCCGAGCCTTCAACACAGTGGTGGTGGTGGTGGTGTTGGTAGTGGTGGTAGTGGAGGTGGTGGTAGTGGTGGAGGTGGTGGTAGTGGTGGTGGTAGTGGAAGTGGCGATAGTGGTGGTAGTGGTGGTGGTGGTGGTGGAGGTGGTGGTTATGGTGGAGGTGGTGGTAGTGGTGATGGTAGTGGGGGTGGCGGTAGTGGTGATGGTAGTGGAAGTGGCGGTAGTGGTGGATTTGATATTTTTATTATTTTGCCGCTTGCAGCGGCTACTTTACTGTGCACCCCACACTCATCCTGTGAGCGGTAGCGCAAAAGGATTACAGAGTAGGGTTTACAAAGGGTCATAATAATTAACCCCC
>NW_024742907.1:72500-85000 GCF_018991925.1 Homarus americanus
TACCAGCTCTCTCTAACATGACCTGGAGATACCGAGACTCTAACATGACCTGGAGATACCGAGACCTCTCTAACACATGACCTGGAGATACCGAGACTCTCTAACATGACCTGAGATACGAGACTCTCTAACACAGAACTGGAGATACCGAGACCTCTAACACATGACCTGGAGATACCGAGTCTCTCTAACACAATGACCTGGAGATACCGAGTCTCTCTAAACATGACCTGGAGATACCGAGTCTCTCTAACACATGAACTGGAGATACCGAGCTCTCTCTAACATGACCTGGAGATACTGAGACTCTCTCTAACATGACCTGAGATACCGAGTCTCTTCTAACATGACCTGAAGGTACCGAGACTCTCTACACATGACCTGGAGATACCAAGTCTCTAATGCATGACCTGGAGATACCGAGACTCTCTAACACATGACCTGGAGATACCGAGAGTCTCTAATGCATGACCTGGAGATACCGAGTCTCTCTAACACATGACCTGAGATACCGAAGCTCTCTCTAACACATGACCTGGAGATACCGAGTCTCTCTAACATGACCTGAGATACCGAGACTCTCTAACACATGACCCGGAGATACCAAGTCTCTTCACACGACCTGGAGATACCGAGTCTCTCTAACACATGACCTGATACCGAGTCTCTAACATGACCTGGAGATACCGAGACTCTCTCTAACACATGACCTGAGATACCAAGTCCCTCTCACACATGACCTGAGATACCGAGCTCTCTAACACATGACCTAGAGATACCGAGTCTCTCTACATGACCTGAGATACCGAGTCTCTCTCTAACACATGACCTGAAATACCAAGTCTCTCTCACACATGACCTGGAGATACCGAGTTCTCTAACACATGACCTAGAGATACCGAGCTCTCTCTCTAACATGACCTGGAGATACCGAGACTCTCTAACACATGACCTGAGATACCAGTCTCTTCACACATGACCTGAGATACCGAGTCTCTCTAACACATGACCTAGAGATACCGAGTTCTCTAACATGACCTGGAGATACCGAGACTCTCTAACACATGACCTGGAGATACCAAGTCTCTCTCTCACACATGACCTGAGATACCGAGTCTCTCTCTCTAACACATGACCTGGAGATACCGAGGCTCTCTCTAACATGACCTGGAGATACCGAGACTCTCTCTAACACATGACCTGGAGATACCAAGTCTCTCTCACACATGACCTGGAGATACCGAGTCTCTAACACATGACCTGGAGATACCAAGTCTCTCTCACATGACCTGGAGATACCGAGTCTCTCTCTAACACATGACCTGAGATACCGAGTCTCTAACATGACCTGAGATACTGAGACTCTCTAACACATGACCTGGAGATACCAAGTCTCTCTCACACATGACCTGAGATACCGAGTCTCTCACCATTACGACCTAGAGATACTGAGTCTCTCTAACACATGACCTGAGATACCGAGACTCTCTCTAACATGACCTGGAGATACCAAGTCTCTCACACATGACCTGAGATACCAAGTCTCTCTAATGCATGACCTGGAGATACCGAGCCTCTAACACATTACCTGGAGATACCGAGTATTCCTCAATGCATGACCTGGAGATACCGAGTCTCTCTCTCACATGACCTGAGATACTGAGCCTCTAACATGACCTGGAGATACGAGTCTCTTTAATACATGACCTGAGATACCAAGTCTCTAATGCATGACCTGAGATACCGAGTCTCTCTAACGCATGACCTGGAGATACCAAGTCTCTCTCACACATGACCTGAGATACCGAGTCTCTCTCTAACACATGACCTGGAGATACCGAGTCTCTAACACATGACCTGGAGATACCGAGTCTCTACACATGACCGGAGATACCGAGTTCTCTAACACATGACCGAGATACTGAGTCTCTCTCTAACACATGACCTAGAGATAACGAGTCTCTAACACATGACCTGGAGATATCGAGTCTCTAATACAGACCTGGAGATACCAAGTCTCTCTCACACATGACCTGGAGATACCGAGTCTCTAACACATGACCTGGAGATCGATTCTCTAATACATGACCTGGAGATACCGAGTCTCTAACACATGACCTGAGATACGAGTTCTCTCATATATGACCTGGAGATACCGCGTCTTTTCTGTTATATGACCTGGATATTGCCTACAGCACGCACACACAGACAGCATCTCGAAGTCCCCCCAACATCTACCCTCCAGCTACGCAACGACTAAATAATACCTGACAGCATAAAACTCACACACCCAGCCACTGACCCAACCCGCGGCCAACTACTGCCTGATGAATCGACACAGACCAGCGGGCGTGTGTGTGTGTGTGTGTAATGCGAATATGACCCCCACACGCCCATGTTTACTGCGGGCGTGGTGTTTGTGTGGCGAATGACCCCACACGCCCATATTTGCCGCGGGCGTGTGGATAGATAAATACGACCTCTAACACCTATGTTTGCCGCGGGCGTGGATAGATTATACGACCTCTATACGCCCATGTTTGCCGCGGGCGTGGATAGATTAATACGACCCTCTATACGCCCATAGTTTGCCGGGCGTGGATAGATTACGACCCCATACGCCCATGTTTGCCGCGGGCGTGTGTGATAGATTAATACGACCCTCTATACGCCCATGTTTGCTGCGGGCGTGTGGATAGATTAATACGACCTCTATACGCCCATATGTTTGCTGCGGGCGTGATAGATTAATACGACCCTCTATACGCCCATGTTTGCCGCGGGCGTGTGTGGATAGATTAATACGACCCTCTATACGCCCATGTTTGCCGCGGGCGTGTGTGGATAGATTAATACGACCCTCTATACGCCCATGTTTGCCACGGGCGTGTGTGGATAGATTAATACGACCCTCTATACGCCCATGTTTGCTGCGGGCGTGCGTGTTGAAAATTCTGAAATAGCGTTGATGAAGACTGACAGACCCGTGGAGGAAGAGAAACTCGAGACGACGCTAATGGACGTAGTCATAACGTAAGAGATTGCCACATGTCACCCGAAACCTTCTCACTGACATCTAGCGGCTAGATTTTGAACGATATTACATGATACTATGATGTTTTTCCTGACAAACGCAGGAATCAATTGTATAATTTTATTCATATTTCACTTACTTGTAATTTTAACGCATTTCAAATTCAAGTGAAAGTAATGAATATAGGAAAGAAAAAATATTAATGCATATTCATACGCACACGCAACCCATCTCCCCACCACACACACACACACACACACACACACACACACACACATAAACACACACACACACACACACACATACACACAACACACACGGATAAGATCAAGAAATATCATGAGGCTGAGACGTTGACTTCATCTACCTAAATTGGCCATAAAACAAACGTATGTAATCAAGGACTGTGTGTGTGTGTGTGTGTGTGTGTGTGTGTGTGTGTGTGTGTGTGTGTGTGTGTGGTGTATGGTGTGTGTGTGTGTGTGTGTGTGTGTGTGCACCATCCTCCTTTATCTGCAATAACCACTACTGACAGAAAATCTCGAGTGAGTAAGTGTATTGATTCTAGGAGTAGCGAGAGACCGTGCCTATCACGACCTACCCGTCTCCCTCACTCCTCCTTCAGCACGACGACCCTCCCACCACCCAGCAGCAGACGACCCACCACCACCCAGCAGCAGTAGACACACCACCACCACCACCCAGCAGCAGAGACACACGACCCACCACCACCCAGCAGCAGTAGATACACGACCCTACCACCACCCAGCAGCAGTAGAGACACGACCTCACCACCACCCAGCAATAGTACATACACGACCCACCACCACCCAGCAGCAGTAGAGACACGACCTCACCACCACCCAGCAGCAGAGACACGACCCCTCACCACCCACCCAGCAGCAGTAGATACACGACCCACCACCTCACCACCCAGCAGCAGTAGACACACGACCCACCACCACCCAGCAGCAGTAGACACACACGACTCCACCACCACCCAGCAGCAGAGACACACGACCTCACCACCACCCAGCAGCAGTACATACACGACCCACCACCACCACCCAGCAGCAGCAGGACACACGACCCACTCACCACCCAGCAGCAGTAGATACACGACCCACCACCACCACCCAGCAGCAGTAGACACACGAACCCACCACCACTCCAGCAGCAGACACGACCCACCACACCACCCAGCAGCAGACACACGACCTCACCACCACCCAGCAGCAGTAGACACACGACCCACCACCACTCCAGCAGCAGTAGACACACGACCCACCACCACCCAGCAGCAGAGACACACGACCTCACCACCACCCAGCAGCAGTAGGACACACGACCTCACCACCACCCAGCAGCAGTAGAGACACGACCCACCACCACCCAGCAGCAGTAGAGATGACCCTCACCACCACCCAGCAGCAGTAGACACACACCTCACCACCACCCAGCAGCAGGCACACCCTCACCACCACCCAGCAGACACACGACCAACCACCACCCAGCAGCAGTAGACACACGACCTCACCACCACCCAGCAGCAGATACACGACCAACCACCACCCAGCAGCAGACACGACCTCACCACCACCCAGCAGCAGTAGATACACGACCAACCACTCACCCAGCAGCAGAGACACACGACCAACCACCACCCAGCAGAAGGCGAGACACACGACCCACCACCACCCAGCAGCAGAGACACACGACCCACCACCACCCAGCAGCAGTAGACACACACGACCCACCACCACCCAGCAGCAGTAGACACACGACCCACCACCACCCAGCAGCAGTAGACATTAATGACCCACCACCACAGCAGAAGTAGACACACACCCCACCACCACCCAGCAGCAGTAGACACACGACCCACCACCACCCAGCAGCAGTAGACACACGACCCACCACCACCCAGCAAGCAGCACGACCCCACCACCACACCCAGCAGCAGACACACACGACCCTCACCACCACCCAGCAGCAGGCGCTAATGACCCACCACTACCCAGCAGCAGTAGATACACGACCAACCACCACCCAGCAGAAGTAGTAGACACACGACCCACCACCTCACCCAGCAGCAGTAGACACACACCCATCACCACCCAGCAGCAGTAGACACACGACCAACCACCACCCAGCAGAGACACGACCAACCACACCACCCAGCAGCAGTAGACACACGACCCACCACCACCCAGCAGCAGACACGACCCACCACCACCCAGCAGCAGGTAGACACACGACTCCACCACCACCCAGCAGCAGTAGATACACGACCAACCACCACCCAGCAGCAGACACGTACAACCACCACCCAGCAGCAGTAGACACACGACCCACCACCACCCAGCAGCAGTAGACACGACCAACCACCACCCAGCAGCAGTAGACACACGACCCACCACCACCCAGCAGCAGTGAGACACATGACCCACCACCACCCAGCAGCAGTAGACACACGACCAACCACCACCCAGGAGCAGTAGACACACGACCCACCACCACCCAGCAGCAGTAGACACACGACCCACCACCACCCAGCAGCAGGTAGACACACGACCCACCACCACCCAGCAGACACACGACCAACCACCACCCAGCAGCAGTAGACACACGACCCACCACCACCCAGCAGCAGTAGACACACGACCCACCACCACCCAGCGGCAGGTAGACACACGACCAACCACCACCCAGAGCAGTAGACACACGACCCACCACCACCCAGCAGCAGTAGATACACGACCACCACCACCCAGCAGCAGTAGACACACGACCCACCACCACCCAGCAGGTATACACGACCCACCACCACCCAGCAGCAGTAGACACACGACCCACCACCACCCAGAAAGGCAGTAGACACACGACCCACCACCACCCAGCAGCAGTAGACACACGACCCTCACCACCCACTCCAGCAGCAGTAGGACACACGACCCACCACCACCCAGCAGCAGCAGACACACGGCCCCACCACCACCCAGCAGCAGTAAACACACGACCCACAACCACCCAGAAAGCAGCAGTAAACACACGACCCACCACCACCCAAAGAGCAGTAGACACACGACCCACTACCCAGCAGCAGTAGACACACGACCCACCACCACCCAGCAGCAGTAGATACACGACCCACCACCACCCAGCAGCAGATACACGACCCACCACCACCCAGCAGCAGTAGACACACGACCCACCACCACCCCAGCAGCAGTAAACATACACGACCCACCACCACCCAGCAGCAGTAGACACACGACCCACCACCACCCAGCAGCAGGAGACACACGACCCACCACCACCCAGCAACAGAGATACACGACCCACCACCACCCAGCAGCAGATACACTCCACTGCTCACCCAGTGTGCAGCAGACACACGACCCACCACCACCCAGAAAGAGCAGTAAAACACACGACCCACAACCACCCAAAGCAGCAGTAAACACACACGACCCACAAACCACCCAGCAGCAGTAAACACACACGCACCCACAACCACCCAGCAGCAGTAAACACACGACCCACAACCACCCAGCAGCAGTAAACACACACGACCCACAACCACCCAGCAGCAGTAGACACACGACCCACAAACTACCCGCGCAGCAGTAGACACACGACCCAGCACCACCACCTGTAGAAAGCAGCAGTAAACACACGACCCACCACCACCCAGCAGCAGTGTGGATACACGACCCACCACCACCCAGCAGCAGTAGATACACGACCATCCACCACCCAGCAGCAGCAGAGACACACGACCCACCACCACCCAGCAGCAGTAGATACACGACCCACCACCACCTGAGCAGCAGCAGTAGACACACGACCCACCACCACCCAGCAGTAGACACACGACCCACCACCACCCAGCAGCAGTAGACACACGACCCACCACCACTCCAGCAGCTGTAGACACACGACCCACCACCACCCAGCAGCAGACACACGACCCACCACCACCCAGCAGCAGTAGATACACGACCCACTACCACCCAGCAGCAGTAGACACATGACCCACCACCACCTGTTAGAAGTAGACATGACCCACCACCACCCAGCAGCAGTAGAGATACACACGACCCACCACCACCCAGCAGCAGTACATACAACGACCCACCACCACCCAGCAGCAGTAGAGACACGACTCCACCACTCACCCAGCAGCAGTAGATACACGACCCACCACCACCCAGCAGCAGTAGAGACACACGACCCACCACCACCCAGCAGCAGTAGATACACGACCCACCACCAACCAGCAGCAGTAGACACAATGACCCACCACGAACACGACCCACACCAGCACACACCACCACCCAGCAGCAGTAGACACACGACCCACCACCACCCAGCAGCAGTAGACACACACCCAGCACACCACCACCGCAGCAGCAGTAGACACGACCCACCACCACCAGCAGCAGTAGACGACCCACCACCCAGCAGCAGTAGACACACGACCCACCACCACCCAGCAGCAGTGACACGACCCACCACCACCCAGCAGCAGTGCACACCACCACCCAGCCACCACCACCCAGCGTAGATCACGACCCACCACCCCAGCAGCAGTAGACACACGACCCACCACCACCCAGCAGCAGTAGACCACGACCCACCACCACCCAGCAGCAGTAGACACACGACCCACCACCACCCAGCAGCAGTAGAACACACGACCCACCACCCAGCAGCAGTGACACGACCCACCACCCAGCAGCAGTAGACACGACCCACCACCACCCAGCAGCAGTAGACACACGACCCACCACCACCCAGCAGCAGTAGACACGACCCACCACCACCCAGCAGCAGTAGACACACGACCCACCACCACCCAGCAGCAGTAGACACGACCCACCACCACCCAGCAGCAGTAGACACGACCACCACCACCCAGCAGTAGACACACGACCCACCACCACCCAGCAGCAGTAGACACGACCACCACCCAGCAGCAGTAGACACGACCCACCACCACCCAGCAGCAGTGAACCGACCCACCACCCAGCAGCAGTAGACACACGACCACCACCACCCAGCAGCAGTAGACCACACCCAGACCACGACCCACACCACCAGCAGTAGAACACGACCACCACCACCACCCAGCAGCAGTAGACACGACCCACCACCACCCAGCAGCAGTAGACACACGACCCACCACCACCCAGCAGCAGTAGATACACGACCCACCACCACCCAGCAGCAGTAGACACACGACCCACCACCACCCAGCAGCAGTAGACACGACCCACACCCGCAGCAGTAGATCGACCCACCACCACCCAGCAGCAGTAGACACGACCCACCACCACCCAGCAGCAGTAGACACACGACCCACACCCAGCAGCGAACACGACCCCGACCCATCACCACCCAGCAGCAGTAGACACGACCCACCACCACCCAGCAGCAGTAGACACGACCCACCACCACCCAGCAGCAGTAGACGCGACCCATCACCACCAGCAGCAGTAGACACGCGACCCACCACCACCCAGCAGCAGTAGACACACGACCCATCACCACCCAACGGCAGTGAATGCGACCAGCCACCACCCAGCAGCAGTAGACACACGTTACATCACACCACCCAGCGGCAGTAGACGCACGACCACCACCACCACCCAGCGGCGGTAGATGCGACCACCACCACCCAGCATGAATGCACGACCCACCACCGGCAGCGAATGCACGACCCATCACCACCCAGCAGCAGTAGACGCGACCCACCACCGCAGCAGCAGTAGACACGACCCACCACCACCCAGCAGCAGTAGATGCGACCCATCACCACCCAGCAGCAGTAGACACGACCCACCACCACCCAGCAGCGGTAGACACACGACCCACCACCGCAGCTGACAGTGTACGACCCACCACCACCCAGCAGTAGATACGACCCATCACCACCAGCAGCAGTGAACACACGACCACCACCACCCAGCAGCAGTAGACGCGACCACACCAGCAGCAGTAGACGCGACCCACCACCACCCAGCAACAGTGAAACACGACCCACCACCACCCAGCAGCGGTAGACACACGACCCACCACCGCCCCGGCAGCAGTAGACACACGACCCACCACCACCCAGCAGCAGTGGTACCACGACCCACCACCACCCAGCAGCAGTAGATGCACGACCCACCACCACCCAGCAACAGTGAACACACGACCCACCACCACCCAGCAGCAGTAGACACGACCCACCACCACCCAGCAGCAGTAGACACCGACCCACCACCACCCAGCAGCAGATACACGACACCACCATCCAGCAGCAGTAGACGACCCACCACCACCCAGCAGCAGTAGACACGACCCACCTTGGCGTGGGCACGACCCACCACCATCCAGCAGCAGTGAATTACGACCCACCACCACCCAGCAGCAGTAGACACACAACCCACCACCACCCAGCAACGGTAGACACCGACCCACCACCACCCAGCAGCAATGAATGCGATATCCACCACCCAGCAGCAGTAGACCCGCGACCCACCACCACCCAGCGGCAGTGAACACCGACCCACCACCGCAGCAGCAGTAGACACCACGACCCACCACCACCAGCAGCAGTAGACACGACCCACCACCACCCAGCAGCAGTAGACACCACGACCCACCACCACCCAGCAGCAGTAGATGCGACCCGACCACCCAGCAGTAGACACACGACCCACCACCACCCAGCAGCAGTAGACACCACGACCCACCACCACCCAGCAGCAGTAGACACACGACCCACCACCACCCAGCAGCAGTAGATGCACGACCCACCACCACCCAGCAGCAGTAGACACACAACCCACCACCACCCAGCAGCCAGTGAACACGACCCACCACCACCAGCAGCAGTAGATGCGACCCACCACCACCCAGCAGCAGTAACACCACGACCCACCACCACCCAGCAACGGTAGACACACGACCCACCACCACCCAGCAGTAGACACCACGACCCACCACCACCCAGCAGCAGTAGACACACGACCCACCACCACCCAGCAGCGAGTACGCCTGCGACCCACCACCACCCAGCAGCAGTAGACACACGACCCACCACCACCCAGCAGCAGTAGTTACGACCACCACCATCCAGCAGCGGTGAACGCATTACCACCCAGCAACGGTAGATACCACGACCCACCACCACCAGCAGCAGTAGACACACGACCCACCACAGCAGCGGCAGTGAACACACACGACCCACCACCATCCAGTAGCCGGTGCGACCCACCACCAGTAGCAGTAGACGCGATACCACCACCCAAGCGGCGGTAGACACACGACCCACCACGCCAGCAGTGAACGCGACCCACCACCCAGCAGCAGTAGACACGACCCTGCACCATCCAGCAACCAGTGAACACCGACCCACCACCCAGCAACGGTAGATACGACCCACCACCACCCAGCAACAGTAGACACACGACCCACCACCACCCAGCAGCAATGCGTACACGTCCACCACCACCCAGCAGCAGTAGACGCGACCCACCACCGCAGCAGCAGTAGACACGACCCACCACCACCCAGCAGCAGTACATGCGACCCACCACCACCCAGCAACGGCAGTAGACACACGACCACCACCGCAGCAGCAGTAGACACGACCCACCACCACCCAGCAGCAGTAGACACACGACCACCACCACCCAGCAGCGGTAGATGCGACCCACCACCACCAGCGGCAGTAGACGCGACCACCACAACCCAGCAGCAGTAGACGCGACCCACCACCATCAGCAGCAGTAGACACGACCCCACCGCAGTAACCGGTAGACACACGACCCACCACCACCCAGCAGCAGTAGACACACGACCCACCACCATCCAGCAGCAGTAGACACACGACCCACCACCACCCAGCAACAGTAGACACGACCCACCACCACCCATCAACGGTAGACACACGACCCACCACCACCCAGCAGCAGTAGATACACGACCCACACCCAGCAGCAGTAGATACGACCCACCACCACCCAGCAGCAGTAGACACACGACCCACCACCACCCAGCAGCAGTGAACACACGACCCACCACCACCCAGCAGCAGTAGACGCGACCCACCACCACCCAGCAGCAGTGAACACAGACCACCACCACCCAGCAGCAGTAGATACGACCCACCACCACCCAGCGGCAGTAGACACGACCCACCACCACCCAGCAGCAGTAGATACACGACCCACCACCGCAGCAGCAGTAGACACGACCAACCACCACCCAGCAGCAGTAGACACACGACCCCACCACCACCCAGCAGCAGTGAATGCACGACCAACCACCACCCAGCAGCAGTAGACACGACCCACCACCACCCAGCGAGCAGTAGATGCGACCAACCACCACCCAGCAGCAGTAGACGCGACCCACCACCACCCAGCAGCAGTAGATGCGACCACCACCACCCAGCAGCAGTAGACACACGACCAACCACCACCCAGCGGCAATGAACACACGACCCACCACCACCCAGCAGCAGTAGTGCACGACCAGCCACCACCCAGCAGCAGTGAATGCACACGGCCCACCACCACCCAGCAGCAGTAGACACGACCCACCACCACAGCAGCAATGAATGCACGACCCACCACCACCCAGCAAAAGGGGTGGTTAGGTTGGGGTAGGTTACGTTAGGTTAGATTAGGTTAGGTTAAGGAAGAAGAAGGGTTAGTTAGGTTAAGAGGGTTAGGTTAGGTTAGGTTAAGGAGAGAAGTTAGGTTAGGGTTGGTTAGGTTGCTAGGTTAGGTTAGGCTTAGGAAGGAAGTAGAAGTAGGTTAGTGAAGAAGTAGGTTAGGTTAGGTTAGGTTAGGTTAGGTTAGGTTAGGTTAGGTTAGGTTGGGTTAGGTTAGGTTGGTTAGGTTAGGTTAGGTTAGTTAAGTTAGGTTAGGTTAGGTTAGGTTAGGTTAGGTTGGGTTGTGTTGTTAGGTTAGTTGTGTTTGTGTTAGGTTGGGTTAGGTTAGGTTAGGTTAGGTTAGGTTAGGTTAGGTTAGGTTGTTCAGTCTTAATCATTTTCGGGGTGTAGATAATACTATACTAGCATCACGTAACAGAGTGCTGGCAGGCCGACGGGTGATGGGGCAGGCCGACGGTGATGGGGCAGGCCGGCTGGTGATGGGGCAGGCCGACGGGTGGTGGGCATGCCGACGGGTGATGGGGCAGGCCGACGGGTGATGGGGCAGGCCGGCGGGTGATGGGGCAGGCCGGCGGGTGAGTGGGGCAGCCGACGGGGATGGGGCAGGCCGACGGGTGATGGGGCAAGCCGACGGGTGATGGGGCGGATGATGGGCAGGCCGGCTGATGATGGGCAGACCGACGGGTGGTGGGGCATGCCGACGGGGATGGGGGCAGGCCGACGGGTAAGGGGCAGGCCGACGGGTGATGGGGCACGGCTGGTGATGGGCAGGCCGACGGGTGGTGGGGCATG
>NW_024742907.1:90000-94536 GCF_018991925.1 Homarus americanus
TGACAAGGTTCACAATTATTGTAGTAGGATAAGGTCTGCAATTATTGTACAGTGACAAGGTCCACAATTATTGTACAGGTGACAAGTCCACAAATTTAGACAAAAGGTCCACAATTATTGTACAGGACAAGGTCCACAATTATTGTACAGGTGACAAGGTCTACAATTATTGTACAGGTGACAAGGTCCACAATTATTGTACAGGTGACAAGGGACAATTATCCAATTGTACAGGTGACAAGGTCCACAATTATTGTACAGTTGAAACCAATTGTCAGTGCAAGTCCACAATTATTGTACAGGTGGCATCCACAATTATACAGGTGACAAGGTCCACAATTATTGTACAGGTGACAAGGTCCACAATTATTGTACAGTTGACAAGGTCCACAATTATTGTACAGGTGACAAGGTCCACAATTATTGTACAGGTAAGGTCCACCATTATTGTACAGGTGATAATCCACATACAGGTGACAAGGTCTACAATTATTGTACAGGTGACAAGGTCCACAATTATTGTACAGTACAAGGTCCAATCGACAAGGTCCACAATTATTGTACAGGTGGCAAGGTCTACATTACAGTGCAAGTCCACAATTATTGTACAGGTGATAAGGTCTACAATTATTGTACAGGACAAGGTCCACAATATATATACAGTGGCAAGGCTCACAATTATTGTACAGGTGACAAGGTCTAATTATTGTACAGTTATGTACCAAAGGTCTACAATTATTGTACAGTTGACAAGGCCCACAATTTTGTACAGGTACTAAGGTCCATAATATGTATGGTGGCAAGGTCTACAATTATTGTACAGGTAGCAAGGTCTACAATTATTGTACAGTTGACAAGGTCCACAATTATTGTACAGGTGGCAAGGTCTACAATTATTGTACAGTTGACAAGGTCCACAATTATTGTACAGGTAGCAAGGTCTACAATTATTGTACAGTTGACAAGGTCCACAATTATTGTACAGGTGGCAAGGTCTACAATTATTGTACAGTTGACAAGGTCCACAATTATTGTACAGGTGGCAAGGTCTCACAATTATTGTACAGTTGACAAGGTCCACAATTATTGTACACATGAGGTCACAATTATTGACAGGTGACAAGGTCCACAATTATTGTACAGGTGGAAACCACAATTATTACATGAAGGTCCAATTATTGTACAGTGACAAGGTCCACAATTATTGCATGACAAGGTCCACAATTATTGTACAGTTGACAAGGTCCACATTATTGTACAGGTGACAAGGTCCACAATTATTGTACAGGTGACAAGGTCCACAATTATTGTAAGGACAAGGTCCACAATTATTTACAATGATGGTCCATAATTATTGTACAGGTGACAATCCACAATTATTGTACAGTTGACAAGGTCCACAATTATTGTACAGTTGACAAGGTCCACAATTATTGTACAGTTGACAAGGTCCAATTATTGTACAGGAAAAGGTCCACAATTATTGTACAGTTGACAAGGTCCAAATTATTGTACAGTTGACAAGGTCCACAATTATTGTACAGTTGACAAGGTCCACAATTATTGTACAGGTGACAAGGTCCACAATTATTGTACAGTTGACAAGGTCCACAATTATTGTACAGGTGACAAGGTCCACAATTATTGTACAGGTGGCAAGGTCCACAATTATTGTACAGGTGACAAGGTCCACAATTATTGTACAGGACAAGGTCTACAATTATTGTACAGGTGACAAGGTCTACAATTATTGTACAGGTGACAAGGTCTACAATTATTGTACAGGTGACAAGGTCTACAATTATTGTACAGGTGACAAGGTCCACAATTATTGTACAGGTGACAAGGTCCACAATTATTGTACAGTTGACAAGGTCCACAATTATTGTACAGGTGACAAGGTCCACAATTATTGTACAGGTGGCAAGGTCCACAATTATTGTACAGGTGACAAGGTCCACAATTATTGTACAGGTGACAAGGTCTACAATTATTGTACAGGTGACAAGGTCCACAATTATTGTACAGTTGACAAGGTCCACAATTATTGTACAGGATGGTCCAAATTATTGTACAGGTGACAAGGTCCACAATTATTGTACAGGTGACAAGGTCTACAATTATTGTACAGGTGACAAGGTCCACAATTATTGTACAGGTGACAAGGTCCACAATTATTGTACAGGTGACAAGGTCCACAATTATTGTACAGTGAGATGCGTCCACAATTATTGTACAGGTGATGTGTCCACAATTATTGTACAGTGACAAGGTCCACAATTATTGTACAGGTGACAAGGTCCACAATTATTGTACAGTGACAAGCACAATTATTGTACAGTTGACAAGGTCCACAATTATTGTACAGGTGACAAGGTCCACAATTATTGTACAGGTGACAAGGTCCACAATTATTGTACAGTTGACAAGGTCCACAATTATTGTACAGGTGACAAGGTCCACAATTATTGCACAGGTGACAAGGTCCACAATTATTGTGTGACAAGGTCCACAATTATTGTACAGGTGACAAGGTCTACAATTATTGTACAGGTGACAAGGTCTACAATTATTGTACAGGTGACAAGGTCTACAATTATTGTACAGGTGACAAGGTCTACAATTATTGTACAGGTGACAAGGTCCACAATTATTGTACAGTGACAAGGTCCACAATTATTGAAGTTGACAAGGTCCACAATTATTGTACAGGTGACAAGGTCCACAATTATTGTACAGGTGGCAAGGTCCACAATTACACAGGTGACAAGGTCCACAATTATTGTACAGGTGACAAGGTCTACAATTATTGTACAGGTGACAAGGTCCACAATTATTGTACAGTTGACAAGGTCCACAATTATTGTACAGGTGACAAGGTCCAATTATTGTACAGGTGGCAAGGTCCACAATTATTAAAGGTGACAAGGTCACAATTATTGTACTGACAATCCAAGGTGAACAATTATGTACAGGTGACAAGGTCCACAATTATTGTACAGGTGACAAGGTCCACAATTATTGTACAGGTGACAAGGTCCACAATTATTGTACAGGTGACAAGGTCCACAATTATTGCAACAGGTGACAAGGTCCACAATTATTGTACAGGTGACAAGGTCCACAATTGTACAGGTGACAAGGTCCACAATTATTGTACAGGTGACAAGGTCCACAATTATTGTACAGGTGACAAGGTCCACAATTATTGTCGTAAAGTACAAGGTCCACAATTATTGTACAGGTGACAAGGTCCACAATTATTGTACAGTTGACAAGGTCCACAATTATTGTACAGGTGACAAGGTCCAAATTGTACAGGTGACAAGGTCCACAATTATTGTACAGGACAAGGTCCACAATTATTGTACAGGTGACAAGGTCCACAATTATTGTACAGGTGACAAGGTCCACAATTATTGTACAGGTGACAAGGTCCACAATTATTGAACAGTTGACAAGGTCCACAATTATTGTACAGGTGACAAGGTCCACAATTATTGTACAGGTGACAAGGTCCACAATTATTGTACAGGTGACAAGGTCCACAATTATTGTACAGGTGACAAGGTCCACAATTATTGTACAGGTGACAAGGTCCACAATTGTACAGGTGACAAGGTCCACACTGTTGTACAGTTGACAAGGTCCACAATTATTGTACAGGTGACAAGGTCCAAATATTGTACAGGTGACAAGGTCCACAATTATTGTACAGGTGACAAGGTCCACAATTATTGTACAGGTGACAAGGTCCACAATTATTGTACAGGTGACAAGGTCCACAATTATTGTACAGGTGAAGGTCCACAATTATTGTACAGGTGACAAGGTCCACAATGGGGTCCACAATTATTGTACAGGTGACAAGGTCCACAATTATTGTACAGGTGACAAGGTCCACAATTATTGTACAGGTGACAAGGTCACAATTATTCATGTAAAGGTCCACAATTATTGTACAGGTGACAAGGTCCACAATTATTGTACAGGTGACAAGGTCCACAATTATTGTACAGGTGACAAGGTCCACAATTATTACAGGTGACAAGGTCCACAATTATTGTACAGGTGACAAGGTCCATAATTATTGTACAGGTGACAAGGTCCACAATTATTGTACAGGTGACAAGGTCCACAATTATTGTACAGGTGACAAGGTCCACAATTATTGTACAGGTGACAAGGTCCACAATTATTGTACAGGTGACAAGGTCCACAATTATTGTACAGGTGACAAGGTCCACAATTATTGTACAGGTGACAAGGTCCACAATTATTGTACAGGTGACAAGGTCCACAATTATTGTACAGGTGACAAGGTCCACAATTATTGTACAGGTGACAAGGTCCACAATTATTGTACAGGTGACAAGGTCCACAATTAGACAGGTGACAAGGTCCACAATTATTGTACAGGTGACAAGGTCCAATTATTGTACAGGTGACAAGGTCCACAATTATTGTACAGGTGACAAGGTCCACAATTATTGTACAGGTGACAAGGTCCACAATTATTGTACAGGTGACAAGGTC
>NW_024742908.1:0-8255 GCF_018991925.1 Homarus americanus
CCCTAACCTCTCCTCACCTCCATCACCCTAACTTCTCCTCACCTCCATCACCCTAACTTCTCCTCACCTCCATCACCCTAACCTCTCCTCACCTCCATCACCCTAACCTCTCCTCACCTCCATTACCCTAACCCCTCCTTCCCTCCTTAATCATTCCAGTGTCCATCTTGTTACCTTATCTCTCCCTTCCCTTTCCTCTCTCTCTCTCAATTTCCTGCTCCTCACCCCACTTTTCCTGCCATTATCCCATTCAATCCAATTATCTTTCGTCTTCTTTCCTCTTCCATCCTACCACTTACTTCCCTCCTCTTCCATCCTACCACTTACTTCCCTCCTCTTTCATCCTAGCACTTACTTCCTTACTCTTTCATCCTACCACTTACTTCCCTCCTCTTCCATTCTAGACACTTACTTCCTTCCTCTTTCATCCTACCACTTTCTTCCCTCCTCATTGATCCTAGACACTTACTTCCCTCCTCATTGGTCCTAGACGCTTACTTCCCTCCTCTTTCATCCTACCACTTACTTCCCTCCTCTTCCATCCTAGCACTTACTTCCTTCCTCTTTCATCCTCCCACTTTCTTCCCTTCTCATTGATCCTAGACACTTACTTCCCTCCTCATTGATCCTAGACACTTACTTCCCTCCTCTTTCATCCTACCACTTTCTTCCCTCCTCATTGATCCTAGACACTTACTTCCTTCCTCTTTCATCCTACCACTTATTTCCTTCTACTCTATCTCTACCACTTAGTTCCACTCCGTCCTCCACAGATCAAGGGTGAGTCAGTGCAGTGTTATGTGTGGTGGTGCTTGAGTGTTACCTCACTTGGTGATGATCCTCGCACGAGTCTCAATTAAGATATGACTCAACACCTGTTCCTCTTCGCTACTTTACCTGTGTGTGTGTGTGTGTGTGTGTGTGTGTGTGTGTGTGTGTGTGTGTGTGTGTGTAGAACATGCCACGTTTCGTGCCCTTACCTAACACTCACGCTCATCTATGGCATGATGACAGGGGGGGGTGAGGGGTAAAGTGTGAGGGGTGAGGGGTAAAGTGTAAGGGGTGAGTGTTCAGTGTTGAGGGGCGAAGGGCGAGGACCTCCCCAGTTGTTATGAACCCAAGTTAAAAATAGAGACTAATTCTTTTGTTATTTTGTCATCCTTTTCCATGACTCACAATCAGCATCATCGTCTGTTTCGGGTTTTATTCTGAAACACTGTTGTGGGGCTACTGATCAGAGCAAACCATAGCACATCAGAGTGTGTTGGGGAGGAGCAGAGCACATCAGAGTGTGTTGGGGAGGAGCAGAGCACACCAGAATGTGTTGGGGGTGGAGCAGAGCACATCAGAGTGTGTTGGGGAGGAGCAGAGCACATCAGAGTGTGTTGGGGAGGAGCAGATCACATCAGAGTGTGTTGGGGAGGAGCAGAGCACATCAGTGTGTGTTGGGGAGGAGCAGATCACATCAGAGTGTGTTGGGGAGGAGCAGAGCACATCAGTGTGTGTTGGGGAGGAGCAGAGCACATCAGAGTGTGTTGGGGAGGTGGGTAACATATCAGAGAAGGTTAGACTAAGATAGAGAGAGTGTGGACAAGTTAGGCCAAAGTTGAGTGACATAAATATTAAATGATTGTGTGACCGGGAGGAGGAGATGGCTGCCTCACTCTATGCATTTGGCGAAATTTTTACAGCACATTGAATTATCTTCACTATTATTCCTTTTAACTATTACTGAATAAACAATACAACTTAACGTGCCGATAATGTCAATTATAATAAAGATATCCAAGGTGTTCACTATTCCGGAGCAAGTAAGAAAATAACGGTACAGTAAATAGTATTTTACCTCTATCAATATGCACTAAGTAACACAACACAGCGCATTGCAAGGCAGCACAACGCAACGCAATACAAAGCAATGAAACGACACAAAACAAAGTATCGCAACACAACACAAGGCACTACAATTATTAAACAAATTTACATTCATTTGGTTGGTCACCCTTCACTGAATACATACATTTCTAATACTAATTTTACCAGATTTTCGTTAAGTATTAGAGCATAAAATTTTCCTTCACATTTAGTTATTGTGTGGCGAAGCTGTGGAGGTGTGTGTGTGTGTGTGTGTGTGTGTGTGTGTGTGTGTGTGTGTGTTCGGCCGCGGTCAATGTTTTTGTGGAGATGGTGGTGTGTTGATTTCCACACACACCCACCCACCCACCTCACCCCATCAAGTCATCATCCCCACCGCCACCAACATCACCTCCACCATCACCACCACCATCCCCACCATCATCACCACCACCGCCACCAACATCACCGCCACCATCACCACCACAACCTTCCCACACACTCACCGACATTATACTCATATATTGCAATATGACTTCCTGACGTCTTCTTGGTGTTGTTCCACAAAAGAAATCGTCACTTTTCATTTTCGGAACCAACGGGGAGGAAGGCAGAATTTATATGTGTGTTGTGCAGGTCTTGTACCGTGACGCCGCGCCGGGCCCTCCTACCACTGAACACAGAATAACGTGGTTTTTATATATTCCAATATTAGTTGACAAGTTTGGGGCCAAATATACAGACAGCTACTGGCGCCCTGGTCGTCCCGCTGTGGGGTTCAGTGGTCGTTTGTCTCCACTCACCTCTAGTATTTAACAACAGGATCTTATACAACACAGAATTAGGGAATGAGATCAATATACAGTATATATGTTTAATTCTACTCTCATAACAAACGGTACACCTGTATGAACCTCACATAATAAACGGTACACCTGAATGACCCTCACATAATAAACGGTACCCTGTATGACCCTCACATAACAAACGGTACACCTGCATGAACCTCACATAATAAACGGTACACCTGTATGACCCTCACATAATAAACGGTACACCTGTATGACCCTCACATAACAAACGGTACACCTGTATGAACCTCACATAATAAACGGTACACCTGTATGAACCTCACATAATAAACGGTACACCTGTATGACCCTCACATAGTAAACGGTACACCTGTATGAGTCTCACATAATAAACGGTACACCTGTATGAGTCTCACATAATAAACGGTACACCTGTGTGACCTTCACATAGTAAACGGTACACCTGTGTGACCTTCACATAGTAAACGGTACACCTGTATGACCCTCACATAGTAAACGGTACACTTGTATGACCACATAATAAACGGTACACCCGTATGAACCTCACATAACAAAACGGTACACCGGCGAACTCACATAATAAACGGTACACCTGTATGACCTCACATAATAAACGGTACACCTGTATGACCCTCACATAGTAAACAGTACACCTGTATGAGTCACACATAATAAACGGTACACCTGTATGACCCTCACATAATAAACGATATACCTGTATGAGACACATAATAAACGGTACACCTGTATGATCCTCACATAACAAACGGTACACCTGTATGAACCTCACATAATAAACGGTACAGCTGTATGACCCTCACATAACAAACGGTACACCTGTATGAACCTCACATAATAAACGGTACACCTGTATGAACCTCACATAATAAACGGTACACCTGTATGAACCTCACATAATAAACGGTACACCTGGATGACCCTCACATAACAAACGGTACAGCTGTATGAACCTCACATAATAAACGGTACAGCTGTATGACCCTCACATAACAAACGGTACACCTGTATGACCCTCACATAGTAAACGGCACAACGTAAAGGAACTCTTGCGAGTAGTAAACAGTACACCTGTATGACCCTCACAAAATAAACGGTACACCTGTATGACCCTCACATAGTAAACAGTACACCTGTATGACCCTCACATAATAAACGGTATACCTGTATGAGTCTCACATAGTAAACAGTACACCTGTATGACCCTCACATAGTAAACAGTACACCTGTATGACCCTCACATAATAAACGGTATACCTGTATGACCCTCACATAATAAACGGTACACCTGTATGACCCTCACATAATAAACGGTACACCTGTATGACCCTCACATAATAAACAGTACACCTGTATGAGTTCTCACATAATAAACGGTACACCTGTATGACTCACATAATAAACGGTACGCATGTATGAGTCTCGCATAATAAACGGTACACCTGTATGACTCACATAATAAACAGTACGCATGTATGAGTCTCGCATAATAAACGGTACACCTGTATGACTCACATAATAAACGGTACGCATGTATGAGTCTCGCATAATAAACGGTACACCTGTATGACTCACATAATAAACGGTACGCATGTATGAGTCTCACATAATAAACGGTACACCTGTATGACTCGCATAATAAACGGTACACCTGGAATTGTTGAAAGGTGTTAAAGGCTGTGGTGTTGATATACAGTTTATTTAAAAAACATAATATCAGTATAACCAACTCAACGCGCGGGCTGAGCAGGGACGACAGTACCTTCTCTGCATCACCAAGACCTGGCAACACTGCCGACCGGGGAATCTCCGAGGTAAAAAGAAAATAATTTTTGTCACAGCGTGTGAACTCTCCTATTATTATTTATTTGTTTATTTTCCCTCTTTTCTTTTGACGTTCATTCCAGTATTTTTATTTTTTACAAATCCTTTATTTTGATAGAATGTATAACTACTATTATAACAATATATACTGTTAAGGGGGAAACTTTTGGACCAGTATTATCGTAGTGAATTATTCTTATAAACTTTTATGTATGCATCTGCTTCCACTTTACTAGTACTATTTCATTTCCTGTGTTGTAGTACGCGACTATTATCTTGTTTACACTATGTTCTGCTGTCTTTACCACCTTTATAGTGTTAATTGTACACTGTGAATGATGTGTGTGTGTGTGTGTGTGTGTGTGTGTGTGTGTGTGTGTGTATGTGTGTGTTTTATGAACTCTCTAGTAACACAAAATATCTACATTCATTCTAATCTTATGGATTCTCTTAAAAAATAAAATGTACCAATTGGTATAAGAGAGAGACGGAGCGAAACTGACTCAACTTTCAGCCAGGTTGGTCCATAATACAAGGGCCTGACCTATCGCTGATAAACTTTGTCACTTTGTCTGTGTAAGTCTCCGTTTCAGTCTCTGCCTAATTGTCTCTCTGTCTATCTCCCTCGCTATCATTTTCTCTTTGTAGCTCCGTCTGTCTAATACTGCTTTTCCCTTTGCCTACCTGACTGTCTCACTATATCAACATCTCTGTCTGCCCACCTTTCTCTCTATTGATCAGATGGTTGCCAGACGCAACAGGCAACAGAGGATAAGCTTCTATACCAATATCACACATCAGAAAAACACCAATCCTGTTAATGAAGCCCTAATACAGCCAGGGTCTGACCAGGTAGATTCTCAATAAACAAAAGACGATTCTTAGACGAGAGTAAAAGTTGCTTTATGGTAATTACTGAAAGCTGCGCCACTTCCCAGTTATCGCTTCTGCCACACTTACTTCTCAGCTCAACGTCTGAGAAATACCTGGGAGGAAATAGAGAGCGTTTCCTTTTATCTCCAGCTAATTATCTCTCAGCGTTCTCTTGAGACCAAAATACTTTCTCGCAATTAACGGACGGACGGACACACACACACACACACACACACACACACACACAGAGGAGGTATATTACGAAACGTGAATCAGGTAATAATACTAAAATATACAGTTATTAAGATAGGCATCCGCCCTAACAGCAGTCCGCGTGAGTCGGGGCACATCAGAGGTATACAACTCCTGTTATCTGAGGTCGTTCCAACAGCTTTCGAGCGGCTATTTTCGGCTTTATAATACTACACCATTGATGGGAATTGGAAATCATCCTTTAATAACGCTACATAAATTTTCCATGAATAATAACGTTACTACCAGTTGATAAATTACATTAAATTTTTACATACAACAGTAAGACTATAGATGAATCAATACAAAGCTTGAATTAGTGAAAATGAATAACTCGTATCAAAACTAGTGTGCTGTATTTCGCGGTACAATATAAAATATAGCTATGATGAAGTATAATAACACGATTTGTCAGGTACTATAGTCCGCCTACCTTCCCTCGCCGACTCACAGACACGCACGACACTTTCTCCCAGACCCCCGGCAGCAGGCGTCCAGCACGGCCCCCACACGCTGCCTCTACTCACTCTTGACTGTTTAGGTCAACTCTCCCTCTCTTCTCCCACACTACTCTTCCTCTCTTCTCCCACACTACTCTTCCTCTCCACCCCTCCCCTCCCCCTCTCCGCCAGCGTTCCTTACTCGCACCTTCCTGTCACGTAACAGGTTTCAGTTAAGCCTAATGACTCTTTATGATAGTAATATTTCACCTGCAGTTACTTTTATTATTAATATTATTATTAACTTACACTTATTCCTATAATTATTCAGATTTATACTAAACTGATTCACCATAAACTAAGCACATATTTAAGGTACTGTGAACGAAGGGAAACAGATACAGGGAAAAAATAATAGAGAATTTAATTAACACTCTCAAGAGACAGATTTAAACAGCTTCCTGATAAAAAAAAATGCTTGTGTTTTATTACCATATCTAAAAAAAATTCCGGAGGCAAACATTAATAAAACAGTAAAGAATAGAGAAGAATATTGGAAATAATGCAAATGCCTCACATGCAGCCTTAGCGGTGGAACTCTTGCATTACACACAAACTTATAATGATTAATATCTTTTAAAACGAGAATATTTCTTTTGAGACTTGAGATATAAAGAGTACCTGATGGTATTATGTATTAATCTGTAACGCTGTAAGGTTATGAGGCCTGATGGTGAAAGGTAGATGAGAATGGTGAGGGTTGGTGAGAGGTGTGGAGGTGGATAAAGATACAGTGTAGTGAAGGATGGTGAAGGATGGTGAAGGATGGTGATCATGACTTATGAGATGCTGAATTATCTTGTACTGATAACATAATGAAGTCTTTATCACCTCTGGAACAACAACAACATCAACACTGGAACAAGAACAGCATCACCACTGGAACAAGAACAGCATCACCACTGGAACAAGAACAGCATCGCCACTGGAACAACAACATCACCACTGGAACAACAACAACATCACTACTGGAACAAGAACAGCATCACCACTGGAACAAGAACAGCATCGCCACTGGAACAACAACATCACCACTGGAACAGCATCACCACTGGAACAAGAACAGCATCACCACTGGAACAAGAACATCATCACACTGGAACAAAAACAGTACCACGACCTGAGAGGGCTGGATACACACAGCTGTTATCACAAGAGTCGACAGTAGTCTCTTAAGCTTGTTTCTGTGTCTCATGATGTGTTGTCTGTCCTGTAGAAAAAAATAACACTTCATCTTCTGTTAAAGAATGTCTATAATACCGTACGCCTCTCTCTCTCTCAGGGGGCTGCCGCTATATTCATGATATAATTGCATATTGATCTAATGTTACCGGAAGAGGGGAGGAAGAGAGAGTCAGCCTGGATAAGAAAGAAAGAACGAAAGAAAGAAAGAAAGAAAGAAAGAAAGAAAGAAGCATAATTTTCCGCTACTGCATCAGAGAAACAGGACGTGCATCACTCAAGGGCTCACAGAGGACTCAGTAAAATCCTCATTGGCTCTCATCCATCGTCCGCACCATTAAGAAAATGACCCCGGTAGTGTATGCGAGGGGAGGGGATTTAAGCTAACCGATAAGTCATCCATTATTTGAGAGTGCATTTTAAGTGACCAACTAAATATTGACTGACTTTTCGCTGTGGTTCAGTTCCTGGTATAGTCTCAATATATTCGTTCGTACCCTGATCCAATCTTTCCCTGATACTTCCCGTATTATCTTACACTCTGCATCCCAACTATCTCTCACTGTTCAAAAGCTCTCTCTCTCTCTCTCTCTCCGAATATTTTCACTTCACTTTTTTGTCTGTCCATTCAGTTTTCCTCCTTTATCTTCGTCTCTTCCTCTCACATCTTTATCATCCCATCAACCACTTTCTTCATTTGTCTTATCTGTTCGGTTTTTCTTTCATTTCTCCCCTACACTTATCTTCTCAATCTTTATCCTCCTGTTTTTGTTATCCTTCTTCTTCTTTCCTGATATTTGCTTCCACTGTCATTCTTTTTCACCCGTTACTTCTCCTTCATTCCACCTACCACCACTACCACCACTACCACGTATCACCACCACTACCACCTGCCATCAAAACAACCCTATCTTATCAT
>NW_024742909.1:0-20000 GCF_018991925.1 Homarus americanus
TAAAGCCATATTGTATGTTATTTAATCTCAAGGCCGTCAACTAAGTCCAATATTTCTTCTCCAGTTACGAGAAATAATTCCACTTACGACTTTCTGAAATTAGATCGTTTACACATTTTACAACGAAATACAAGACTTATATTACAGCAGAGATACAGAACTGAGTCTCATTGTTGTATCTTTGTGTTCATTACAGGAATACAGTTAATACACCAATATAATCATTTAATACTGTAGCCTCAATACAGCAACAAGGAACCCAATCATTGCTGTATCGTTGTGTTCACTACAGCAGAAAAAATACAAATAAATTACAAAAATATTACAAAAATAAGTTGAGTCCTGTATCCTTGTGTTATCTTAGTCTGGTATAGAAAGGCAGCCAAGTTTGTCGCTTAATTCCGGATAAATATATGAAATCTGTCGTATAAATCGGCGGGATGATGGGAACTTTGCCTTCTAAATCTGGTCGACACAGATTTTAGTCTCAGTCTTGTGTATCAAACAGTGTGGAGGTAGTGTGGAGGTGTGGAGGTGGTGTGGAGGTAGTGTGAAAGGTGTGGAGGTAATGTAGGAGGTGTGGAGGTAGTGTGGGAGTGTGGAGGTAATGTAGGTGTGGAGGTAATGTGAGAGGTAGTGGAGGGAGTGTGGGAGGTAGTGGAGGAGGTGTGGGGAGGTGTGGAGGTAGTGTGGGAGGTGTGGGTAGTGTGGGAGGTGTGGAGGTAGTGTGGGAGGTGTGGAGGTGGTGTGGGAGGTGTGGAGGTAATGTGGGAGGTGTGGAGGTAGTGTGGGAGGTAGTGGAGGTAGGTGGGAGGTGTGGAGGTAATGGGGAGGTGTGGAGGTAATGTGAGAGGTAGTGGAGGGTGTGGGGGAGGTGTGGAGGTAATGTAGGAGGTATGGAGGTGTGGGAGGTGTGGAGGTAGTGTGGGAGGTAGTGGAGGTAATGTAGGAGGTGTGGAGGTAGTGTGGGGTGGTGGAGGTAGTGTGGGAGGTGTGGAGGTAATGTAGGTGTGGAGGTAATGTGAGAGTAGTGGAGGGAGTGTGGGAGGTAGTGGAGGTAATGTAGGAGGTGTGGGAGGTAGTGTGGGAGGTAGTGGAGGTAATGTAGGAGGTGTGGAGGTAGTGTGGGAGGTGTGGAGGTTATGTAGAAGGGTGTGGAGGTAGTGTGGGAGGTGTGGAGGTAATGTAGGAGATGTGGAGGTATGAGAGGTAGTGGAGGGAGTGTGGGAGGGTAGTGGAGGTGAGTGTGGGAGGTGTGGAGGTAGTGTGGGAGGTGTGGAGGTAATGTAGGAGGTGTGGAGGTAGTGTGGGGAGGTAGTGGAGGTGGTGTGGGAGGTGTGGAGGTAGTGTGGGAGGTGGTGGAGGTAGGTGTGGGAGGTGTAGAGGTAGTGTGGGAGGTGTGGAGGATTTAGGAGGTGTGGAGGTGTGTGGGAGGTAGTGGAGGTAGTGTGGGAGGTGTGGAGGTAGTGTGGGAGGTGTGGAGGTAGTGTGGGAGGTAGTGGAGGTAGTGTGGGAGGTGTGGAGGTAATGTGAGGAGTAGTGGAGGTAGTGTGGGAGGTGGTGGGTATTGTGGGAGGTGTGGAGGTATGTGAGAGGTAGTGGAGGTAGTGTGGGTTGTGGAGGTAATGTGAGAGGTAGTGGAGGTAGTGTGGGAGGTGTGGAGGTAATGTGGGAGGTGTGGAGGTGGTGTGGGGAGGTGGTGGAGGTGGTGTGGGAGGTGTGTGGAGGTAGTGTGGGAGGTGTGGAGGTAGTGTGGGAGGTGTGGAGGTAATGTGGGAGGTGTGGAGGTAATGTGAGAGGTAGTGGAGGTGAGTGTGGGGAGGTGTGGAGGTGGTGTGGAGGTGTGGAGGTAATGTGAGAGGTAGTGGAGTGGTGTGGAGGTAGTGTGAGAGGTAGTAGAGGTTAAGTGACAAAGCTACCACAAAAACACATCACAGAAAGGAAAAAAGCAACGACGTCTGACGAAGCGAATTACAATCAACCGAACGACAATAGAATTAATATATTACCTTAATGTTTACTATTTAATTGGAAAATGGCGCTTGATCACCTGTATACAAATAAATGAGTTTAGGTCGAGTTGTCAGGTGTCTCTGCTCTCTCTACCTGTACACCTGTCTCTCTTATGGCTTAATCAACACCCCTCACCTGTACTCGCCTCACTATCTCACCTGCCCTCCTCACCATCTCACCTGTCCTCCTCACCATCACCTACTCTCACCTGCCCTCCCCTCACCATCTCACTTGCCCTCCCCTCACCATCACCTGCCCTCCCCTCACCTCTCACCTGATATATCTCACTTCCCAGCCCTTCATTTCCTCCCCATTCCTCGCCATTTTCCCTCATCCCTCCCCATTCCTCCCTCCCCATCCCTCCCCAACCCTCCCCATCCTCCCCATCCCTCCCTCCCGGTAGCCTCACCCATGGGGACTCACTGACTCATTCCTATTATTTCCTTCCCATTAAGTAGTCCCCGTTTACCCCTCAGTCCCAAAGGCCTACCAAGCCATCCAGTCCCTCTCCTCACAAAGACATTGTTACTTTCAGTGTCTTCAGTCCCCAAATGATCTTTCAGCCCTCTCTGACCCTACTCTTCAGTCCTCAAAGTTCCTTAAGTCACCTTTAGTCCCCAATCTGGCTTGAGTTTAGAGCCTGCACAGCTCCTTAACCAGTTCAGTCGCCATCATCAGCCCCCAGCCTTTTATTCTTAAACCCTTATCTCACGACTCCAGCCCTCGGTTATCAATCTCTCAGTCCCCATCATACCCCACCTTCCCAGCCCCACCATCAGCCCCACCACCCCTACCTCCCAGCCCCACCACCCTGCCTCCCCAGGCCCCACCACCCACCTGCCCAGCCCCCACCCACCCTGCCTCCTCAGACCCCACCATGCCCACCGGCCCCACCACATCCCAGCCCCCACCACCCTACCTCGACCACCACACCCCACCTTAACAGACCCCACCCCCAGCCCCACCACCTGCTCCTCAGACCACCACCCCACCCCAGCCCCACCACCTACCTCCCCAGCCCTCCACCACATCCCAGCCCCTCAGCCCCACGTAGCTCCCATGGGTCTCTAAGTTCATGATGGTTCCAGGATGACATTAGACAGGTCCATAAGTTGGCCACGAGAAGACAGAGAAAACAAAACTGGAAATATAGAGTTCATTATTTTCACTAAAGGTCCACACACACACACACACACACACACACACCATACACACACACACACACACACACACACACACACACACACACACACACACACACACACACACACACACACACTAACCAAAGAGTTTTGTAACAAAACGAAATACAATATTATATATGTATATGTATGTATATGTATGTATGTATATATATATATATATGTATGTATATATTTGCATTACTTAATATTCGCTTAAACGTGGGTAGGCAGCGTGAGCGTGGATGGGTGGCGTGGACAGTGCGTAGGTGGCATTAGTGTGGGTAGTGGCATAGTTCAACAACTCTTTAAAATTTCAACAAAAATAAAAGGAAAAGTGAGGGAGGTGAGGGAAGGAAGAAGAGGAGGAGTAGGGGGGGTGAGGGAGGGTGAGGAGAGGAGTGAGGAGGAGTGAGGAGGTAGGGAAGTAGGGAGGGTAAGGGAGGTGGGGAGGGTGAGGGAGGTGAGAGTGAGGAGGTGAGGAGGGTGAGGGAGTGTGAGGAGAGGGGAGGGTGAGGAGGGTGGGGAAGGAGTGAGGGAAGTGAGGGAGGGTGAGGTGAGGGAGGAGGAGGGTGAGGGAGGTAAGGGAGGGTGAGGAGAGTGAGGAGGGTGAGGAGGTGAGGAGGGTGAGGAGGTGAGGAGAGTAGGGAAGAAGTGAGGTGAGGGAGGGTGAGGGAGTGGGAGGGTGAGGGAGGGTGAGGGAGAGTGAGGAGGGTGAGGGGAAGTGAGGGAGGGTGAGAGTAGGCTCTGGCGTCTCTCCTCACGCCTGTGTTAAGTTTAGTATTAAATCTTCCCTACTCCCCACTCCCTACCCTTCCCTCCACCTCCTCCCTCCCATCTTCTTATCCTCCTTGTCTCCCTTCTTCCTAACCTCCTCCTTCCCTTCTGTGTGTGTGTGTGTGTGCGTGTGTGTGTGTGCACCTATTCTGTTGAGTCTTGATGAGTCACAATCCTTCATCCTCCCAATCACCCGCCTCTCCAAACCCTCCAATCCTTCACCCCTCCTCCCCCTACCCCTCCTCCTTCCCCCTACCTTCCTCCTCCTCTTCCCCACCTTCTTCTACTCCTCTCCCTACCTTCCTCTGCCCCTCACCCTTACCTTCCTCCTCCTCTTCCCCTACCTTCCTCTGCCCCTCCTCCCTTACCTTCCTCCTCCTCTTCCCTCTTCTTCCTCCTCTCCTACCTTCCTCTGCCCCCCCTCCCCCCTACCTTCCTCTTCCTCCTCTCCTACCTTCCTCCTCCTCTTCCTCTTCTCCTTCCTCTAACTTCCCTCAACATCCCTCTTCTCTCTTCCTCGCCCTCACCATCTTTCTCCTCCTTCCCTCACCGCCGTTTCTCCCCCCCCCTCACTGCCCCCCCTCTTCCTCCCCCACCACCACAAGTCAGCACACTGCGGGGCTGTCTGGGGAACAGACAGTTCAGTAGGTACGGACCCGTCTATATCTTCCCCCCCCTCTTCCTACCCCTCCTCCCCCTCACCAGGACGTATTTTCTCCCCTCGCTTGGCTGTCTATGTGCAGGTGACCATAACTAACTAACAAACAGTTACTGCTGTTCCAAACTGGGGACAGCTCAAGCTGCGTGGGTCCTGACCACCGCCGCCGCCCGTACAGGATTTTTGGCTCAAAACCACAGGAGCGAGAGTGTGTGTGTGTGTGTGTGTGTGTGTGTGTGTGTGTGTGAGTGTGAGGCATTCTTACTGGCAGCTCTCCACTGCCTCCAGCACCTACCTCCTACCTCAGCACCACCACCTACCTCTCTACCTCCCTCCACCACCTACCTCTCTACCTCCAGCACCACCACCTACTCTCACCTCCCAACAACCACCTCTCACACCACCACCACCACCTTCATTTTACCTCTAACCACCAGCACTTCTCCACCATTTCCACCTATAGTACCACCTCTGCCAGTTCCACCACCACCACCACCACCACATAACCACCACCACTCACCACCACCACCATCACCATCAGCGGTGGTTAATCCCTCTCCCTGTTTCTCCTCCTCCCTCCTTTCTCCCTTTCTCCCTTTCTCCCCATAAGCGACGTCCATTGTCTTCCTCATTGGCATATTTCAACACCTGTAGGAAGAAGAAGAAGAAGAAGAAAGAAAGAGAAAAGAGGAGGAGGAAGAAGAGGGCGATGTCTTCACCATTAACATCCTTCAACACCTATATGGACCAGCAAGGATGAAGAGGAGGAGCAGGAGGAGGAGGAGGGAAGGAAGGGAGGAGGAGCAGGAGGACGGGAGGCGGCATAAAGGGCGTGGCACTGTATATAAGGGCGTGGCACTGTACATAAGAAGGCGTGGCACTGTATATAGAGGGCGTGGCACTGTACATAAGAGGGCGTGGCACTGTATATAAGAGGGCGTGGCACTGTATATAGAGAGCGTGGCACTGTATATAAGAGGCGTGGCACTGTATATAAAGGGCGTCGCACTGTATATAAGAGGCAGTCACTGTATATAAAAGAGCGCAGCACTGTATATAAGAAAGGGCGTAGCACTGTATATAGAGGCGTCGCACTGTATATAAGAAGAGCGTGGCACTGTATATAGAGGGCGTGGCACTGTATATAAGAGGGCGTGACACTGTATATAAGAGGCGTGGCACTGTATATAGAGGGCAGTGGCACTGTATATAAGGCGTGGCACACTATATAAAAGCGTGGCACTGATATATAAGAGGGCGTGGCACTGTATATAAGAGGGCGTGGCACTGTATATAAGAGGGCGTGGCACTGTATATAAGGAGCGTGGCACTGTATATAGAGGGCGTGGCACTGTATATAAGAGGGCGTGGCACTGTATATAAGAGGGCGTGGCACTGTATATAAGAGGGCGTCGCACTGTATATAAGAGGCGTTGCACTGTATATAAGAAGGCCTGGCACTGCATATAAGAGGCGTGGCACTGTATATAAGAGGCGTGGCACTGTATATAAGGGGCGTGGCACTTTCCGTAAGAGACATGGCACTGAATATAGGGGCGTGGCACTTAGAGGCGTGGCACTGTCCGTAAGGGGCGTGGCACTGAATATAAGGGGGGCGTGTAAGTGAAGCATCCTATCATACAGCCCCATCACGACCCATCCAGCCCCATACGATATTCAACCCCATCACGACCCATCAACCATCACGACCCATCAGCCCCATCACGACCCATCCAGCCCATCGCTACCATCCAGCCCCATCACGACCCATCCAGCCCATCGACCCATCCAGCCCATCACGACCCATCCAGCCCATCACTACCCATCCAGCCCCATCACTACCATCCAGCCCCATCACGACCTATCAGCCCATCGACCCATCAACCCCATCACGACCCATCCAACCCCATCGACCCATACAGCCCATCGACCCATCCAGCCCATCACTACCCATCCATCCCACGACCCATACAGCCCCATACGACCCATCAACCCCATCGACCATCCAGCCCCATCACGACCCATCCAGCCCCATCACGACCCATCCAGTCCCATCACGACCCAGGGAGGGGAGAGAAGGAGGAGGGAAGGGAGAGAAGAGAAGAGAGATGAGACGAAAATGAGAAATAACGGGGAGAAGAGAGGAGGGGGCAGAGGGAGAAGGGAGGGAAGAAGAAAGGAAAAGAAAGAGAAAGGAAGATAAGAAAGGAAGAAGTTCTCTCTCTCTCTCTCTCTCTCTCTCTCTCTCTCCTCTGTACACACAAGTCTCATTAAACAAGATTTTTACCAAGTATTATTTTTTGTGTACAGTTGACGACCCACGTAACGTCACTAACACCAGCAGAGAGAGAGAGAAAGAAAAAAAAAAAAAAAAAAAAAAAAAAAAGAGGTCTTCAACACTTTGTCTTAATTATAACGTTAGCTTGATGTCACTTTCTATTTCTTTATCTTATTTTCTTCCTCTCTTCTTCTTCTGCTCAGCCAGCATAGCACAGTACGAAAAGAACAAACAGATGATGATGATATGATTGATGATGATGATGATGATGATGATGATGATGATGATGATGATGATGATGATGATGATGATGATGATGATGATGGTGATGATGATCTTACCATCTTATAGTGAGTGAGGCTGTGGTGATGGAGGAAATGGTGAGGGTCATGGTGGTGAGTGATGGTGGTGAGTAATGGTGGTGATGGTGGTGAGTAATGTGGTGGTGATGGCGGTGGTGGTGGTGGTGGTGGTGGTGGTGGTGATGGTGGTGGTGGTGGTGGTGAGGTGGTGGTAGGTGGTGGTGGTGGTGATGGTGGTGAATGGTGGTGGTGGTGGTGGTGGTGGTGGTAATGGTGGTGGTGATGGTGGTGAGTGATGGTGGTGGTAATGGTGGTGAGGTGATGGTGGTGAGTGTGGTGGTGGTGATGGTGGTGGTGATGGTGGTGGTAATGGTGGTGAGTAATGGTGGTGGAGGTGGTGGTGAGTGATGGTGGTGAGATGGTGGTGAGTATGGTGGTGAGTGGTGGTGGTGAGTGGTGGTGGCAGTGAGTGGTGGTGGCAGTGGTGAGTATTACAGTAACAAACTATACAAGATCTAATTAACACCGCCTGACTCATACACTCCTCTTGAACCTCTCTGGACACATCACCTACTACACCCTCTCTGGACACAGCTACACCCTACTACACCCTCCTACACCCTCTCTGGACACAGCTACACCCTACTACACCCTCTCTGGACACAGCTACACTACTACACCCTCCTACACCCCTCTGGACACAGCACCTCCTACACCCTTTCTGGACACAGCTACACCCTACTACCCTCCTACACCCTCTCTGGACACAGCTACACCCTCTCTGGATACAGCTACACCTCTACACCCCTCTGGACGCAGCTACACCTCCTCACACCCTCCCTAGCTCTCTGGATACTGCTACACCCTTCTACACCCCCTACTCCCTCCTACACCCTCCTCCAGGCTTTTATAACCCCACACAAACTTACACCCTCCAACACCCCTTCTACACCCTCTTCGGGATTCCCAGGACTCCCTTACATCTTCTACACCCTGTTACACATTCTCCCAAACGCTTCTACGCCCTCCCATGAGCTGCCTACACCTTTAAGCTTTCAATGTCCTTTGAGATCTCCTACACCCCTCCTACACTCTCCCTGACGCCTCTACACCTTCCATTGGTCTTCTAAATCTCCCTACACCCACCCTAAAATCTTTCCACCCTTTCTACACCATCGTACATCATCCTACACCCTCCACGTTCCTGTGTCCCTCCTGCCGTCGGCGTGGTAAGTGAGGGAGCTCCCAGTGCTGGTCTGCGTCAGGTTAATCAACGAAGCCGGAATGTGTCGTTACCTTACTGATACCCCCCTCCCCTGGGCTGGTGATGGTGGTGGTAGTGGTCGGCAGGTGGTGGTAGTGGTGGTAGCTATGATGATGATGATGATGATGATGATGATGATGATGATGATGATGATGATGATGGTGCTGCTGTTAAACTAATATACTAGCTTCTGTTAACACTGTGGAGGTTAGGTTAGGCGGGTCGGATCGGGTTGGGTTGGATCTCGGTTCGTTAGGTGAGGAGGGTCGGGGCGGGGCGGATCGGAGCGACATCAGGTCGGGGCGGCGTCGGGTCGGGGAGCAGAGGGATCGGGACGGGTTGAGAGAAGGAAAATTTATGATAATACTTCAGTTGTAACTTCTTCAGCCTCGCCAGGAGACAACTGAGACGGGTAATTATAGACAGCTAGCTCTCTCTCTCTCTCTCTCTCTCTCTCTCTCTCTCTCTCTCTCTCTCTCTCTCTCTCTCCTCAGTTAAATGTGTGATGGCTGGCGTCTGTGTCTGTCTGTCTGTCTGTCTGTCAGTCTGTCTGTCTATAAATATCTATCTAGGTACCTTTCTGTATAGAGAGACGGCAATATAAATAAACCACACAGGTCGATAGATAGACAGAGAGATAGATAAACAAGTAGATAAATAGACAGAAAGGTAGACAGACAGACAGGTAAACAAATAGACAAACAGACAAATAGACAGACAAGTAGATAAACAGATATAGATATATAGACAGGGAGGTAGACAGACAGGTAGTTATAAAGACAGAAACAGACAGACAGACAGGTAGTAGGCAGCTATCAAACAGGGAGGTACTACCGCCTGGGAAGATATTGGAAGCATAATGTGTTGTCTAATGGTAGACCCTGCTGCCATATGTGACCAAGTCCCAGGTTGCTGATCTGACTTTCTGCCTCATTTACACAATTGCAGGGTCTCAATTGTTTCTCTTACTACTGACAACACAACACAACACAACACAGCACAACACAACACAGCACAACACAACACAACACAACACAACACAACACAACACAACACAACACAACACAGCACAACACAACATACTGTACATATAGCATTTCTCACTATTGATTTTTATTATCATTATTAGTGTTGTTATTGTTATTATTATTATTATTTTATTTTACTTTTATTATAAATTTTATTTACTATAAATTACTGTATTATTATTATTATTATTATTATTATTATTATTATTATTATTATTATTACATTTTCACCCCAGGCCCCGATTTGGGTCATGTGCTGTGCCCGGGTGGACTAATCTTCTCAAAAAAGCTAGATATATAGACAGAGAGACAGACGGTAGAAATATAGACAGAGACACAGACAGACAGGTTACAGGTTTACAATATCATCGTCCTTCACAGGTTCGTGGTATTTCAAACAACATCAACACGTAGGCTCTTTGATGATGTGAGGTGAGGTGTGAGGGAGGTGAGGGAGGTGAGGTGTGAGGGAGGTGAGGTGTGAGGGGAGGTGAGGTGTGAGGAGGTGAGATGTGAGGGAGGTGAGGTGTGAGGGAGGTGAGGTGTGAGAGGAGATGAGGTGAGGTGGGAGGTGTGGGGGTGGTGGGAGGTGAGGGGAGGGGAGGGGAGGGGAGGTGAGGTGGGAGGGAGGTGAGGGAGGAGGGGAGGTGGGAGGTGTGAGGGGAGGTGAGGTGAGGGAGGTGAGGTGTGGGGAGGTGAGATGAGGGGAGGGAGGTGAGGGAGGAGGTGTGAGAGGAGATGGAGGTGGGAGGGGAGGTGTGAGGGGAGGTGAGGTGTGAGGGAGGTGAGGGGGAGGGGAGGTGAGGTGTGAGGGGAGGTGAGATGTGAGGGGAGGTGTGAGGGGAGGTGTGGAGGAGGTGAGGTGTGAGGACGCCTTATACCAAAGCCAACCCCACACAGTGCCACACCCCAATACCACAGTGCCAGTCCATTATACCACAGTACCACGCCCCTAATACCACAGTGCCAGTCCATTATACCACAGTGCCACGCCCCACCACAGTGCCAGTCCATTATACCACAGTGCCACGCTCCTAATACCAAGTGCCAGTCCATTATACCACAGCAACACGCCCCTATCACCACAGTGCCAGTCCATTATACCACAGTGCATGCCCTTAATACCACAGTGCCAGTCCATTATAACAGTGCCACACCCTTATTACCACAGTGCAGTCCATTATACCACAGTGCCAGTCCATTATACCACAGTGCCAGTCCATTATACCACAGTGACAGTCCATTATACCACAGTGACAGTCCATTATACCACAGTGCCAGTCCATTATACAACAGTGCCAGTCCATTATACCACAGTGCCAGTCCATTATACCACAGTGCCAGTCCATTATACCACAGTGCCAGTCCATTATACAACAGTCCGTTATACCACAGTGACAGTCCATTATACCACAGTGCCAGTCCATTATACCACAGTGCCAGTCCGTTATACCACAGTGCCACGCCCCAGACACCCAGAGTAACGAAGGCTCAGTGTCTTGGTATAAGCGGAGAGTTCACGGTCGGCGGCGCCAAGAAATTGCAAAATATCGCTGTATTGTAAAGTTCAACCTCGACATTATGACTGTCTGGAGAGGAGGTGGAGGGTGAGGGGGAGGGGTGAGGGGTGAGGGTGAAGGGTGGGGGTGGGGGGTGAAGGGGTGGGGGGGTGAGGGGGGGTGGGGGGTGAGGGGGTGAGGGGTGAGGGGGGGTGGAGGGGGTGGGGTGAGGGGGTGGGGAGGGGTGAGGGGTGGGGAGGGGTGAGGGGGGGGGTGGGGTGAGGGGTGGGGGTGAGGGGTGGGGTGAGGGGTGAGGGGTGGGGGTGAGGGAGGTGAGGGTGAGGGGGTGGGAGGGGTGAGGGGGTGAGGGGTGAGGGGTGAGGGGGTGGGTAGGGGGAGAGGTGAGGAAGAAATAGGGGAAAGAGATGAAGAGATAGAGAAGCTGAAAGAGAGATAGAGAATGAGGGGGAGAAGAAAAAGGGGGAGAATGAGGGTGGAGAAGGAGCAAAGGAGAGAGAGAGAGAGAGAGAGAGAGAGAGAGAGAGAGAGAGAGAGAGAGAGAGAGAGAGAGAGAGAGAGAGAGAGAGAGAGAGAGCAGAAGTGCCAAAGATATAGGGAATACTGCCTATGGTTCTGTATACCAAGAGGAGGAGGAGGATGGAGAAGAGGAATAGGGAGGAGGATGGGGGAGGAGGAGGAAGAGCAAGAGCAAGAGGAAGAGGAAGAGGAAGAGAAGGAGAAGGAGAAGGAGGAGGAGGAAGATAGGGAGGAGGAGAAGGTAGAAGAGGAAAAAATGGGAGGAGGAGGAGGAGGAAGAGAGGCTTATAAACCTCCAGTCAACCAGTCACTTACCAGTCACCTGTGTCTCTTAATAACAGTCAGCGGAGGGACCACACAAGTCACCTCTGTCTTCCACATAACAGTCAGAGGATGAAACACGACTGTGACTGTTTAGTAACTGCCCCAGAGTGGTGATGGTGTTTAGGTGAGGATCTCTCTTTCAGTGATTTTCTTTCTCTATTTTACATTTACAGAGAGAGAGAGAGAGAGAGACAGAGGAGAGAGAGACAGAGAGAGACAGAGAGCCGATAAGAGATGAAGTAGACAGATAAGACGAAATGGTACCAGAATTAACACTGAGACTCTACCTTAACTAGATACGTTCACTTAGCACCAGTTAGAGACAGAATTAACACTGAGACTCTACCTTAACTAGATACGTTCACTTAGCACCAGTTAGGAGACAAAATTAACACTGAGACTCTACCTTAACTAGATACGTCTACTTAGCACCAGTTAGGAGACAGAATTAACACTGAGACTCTACCTTAACTAGATACGTCCATTTAGCACCAGTTAGGAGACAAAATTAACACTGAGACTCTACCTTAACTAGATACGTTCACTGAGCACCAGTTAGGAGACAAAATTAACACTGAGACTCTACCTTAACTTGATACGTTCTACTTAGCACCAGTTAGAGACAAAATTAACACTGAGACTCTACCTTAACTAGATACGCGTTCACTAGCACCAGTTAGAGACAAAATTAACACTGAGACTCTACCTTAACTAGATACGTTCACTGAGCACCAGTTAGAGACAAATTAACACTGAGACTCTACCTTAACTAGATACGTTCACTTAGCACCAGTTAGAGACGAAATTAACACTGAGACTCTACCTTAACTAGATACGTCTACTTAGCACCAGTTAGAGACAAAATTAACACTGAGACTTACCTTAACTAGATACGTTCACTGAGCACCAGTTAGAGACAAAATTAACACTGAGACTCTACCTTAACTAGATACGTTCACTTAGCACCAGTTAGAGACAAAATTAACACTAAGACTCTACCTTAACTAGATACGTTCACTTAGCACCAGTTAGGAGACAAAATTAACACTAAGACTCTACCTAACTAGATACGTTCACTTAGCACCAGTTAGAGACAAATTAACACTAAGACTTCTTCCAACTAGATACGTCCACTTAGCAACGGTTAGGAGACAAATTAACACTGAGACTCTACCTTAACTAGATACGTTTACTTAGCACCAGTTAGAGACAGAATTAACACTGAGACTCTACCTTAACTAGATACGTTCACTTACCACCAGTTAGGAGACAAAATTAACACTGAGATTCTACCTTAACTAGATACGTTCACTTACCACCAGTTAGGAGACAGAATTAACAATGAGACTCTACCTTAACTAGATACGTTCACTTACCACCAGTTAGGAGACAAAATTAACCAACAGAATTTTGTAAACACGTTCCTAGATCCTCAAAAGTAAAATAATAATAAATAAAAAAAATTGTAAAAAAAATATAGAGTAAAATTTTAGTATAAATATTGTAAAAATCATATATAATTATCCAACAAAATAATATAACGAATTAAAAATAACTAGAAATAATGAAAAAATTGCGGACACATTTACAAAAAAATAAAAATAAATTACTCAACAATTACTTAGAAAATTCCCATTGTCAAAAAACCCGAGGAAAAAAAGTCGAAAGTAATTGACGAAAGTGAAATGTTTTAAAATGAACATAAACAAAAACATTTATTTCCAAAAAGAAAAAGAAAAAATCGACCGTCGTGCAAGTACTAAAAGCCGAATGTTTACGGTCGTATTATACAGACAGGGTTATATTAGGGTTATATTAGGTTTATATTAGTTATATTAGGGGTTATATAGGGCTATATTAGTTATATTAGAGTTATATTAGGGTTATATTAGGTAATATTAGGTTATATTAGGGGTTATAGGTTGTATTAAGATAGCTGGCAACGAATTTATTTATAGATAGGTGTGTGTGTACTGGCAAAGAAATGGCAGGCGCAAAAATTAAGAACACACACACACACACAAAGACAGTCAAATAAATAGACACACACACATACATACATACATACAGTCAAATAAATAAATATACACACACACACACACACACGCCGGAGGGTCAAGACCTACCAGGCGCTGCTCCTGCTGCCCCCTTGGCCATGGTCGGCCCACTTTCAAGTCCCCTCCCCGACCCATCCTCACCACCGGGATATCAACATAACCAGAAGTGACACTCTGTTTCGAAAGAAGTGGATCAGTCTGAACAGTGATGAACCGTGTAAGCCAGTGAATCTAGCCCCAGACAGTACCAGTGAGAGCTGTGACCCACCAGTGAGATAGGCACTCCTGGGAACCATCCTCTGACCAGCCGGTGTTAATCAGTCCACCCTGGGAACAACAGTGGTCAGGCTTTACACCTGACCACGAGATAACACAACACCAACTAGCAGAGAGTGAGGTACTGTGACACCACACCACACCACCTGGTGTCCCCTGACCACGTGAGGTCCTTCATATCAACACCTGAGGACGAGTTATTACACCACGTGAACACCACACCACCTGGTGTCTCCATGACCAGCCCAGGCCCGGGCCATCAACTGTAAACTAAAATAATTTGTATGTTCAATCATTGTTCCTTCTCCTTTCAGTAATGAAAGCTTTTGTTAAAACGACCCACCCACCCCATGTCTTTGTATGTAATAAGTCATTTTATCCAATGTATATTATCAGCCCTTCGGCTGCAAAGCTTTAATAAACAGAATTACATACATATACATATATAATTTTATACACACACACACACACACACACATACATATTTACATCTGGCAGACAGACAGACAGACAGAGACAGACAGACAGACAGACAGACAGACAGACAGAGAGACACAGAGAGACAGACAGACAGAGAGACAGACAGACAGACAGACAGACAGAGAGACACAGAGAGACAGACAGACAGAGACAGACAGCGACAGACAGACAGACAGAGAGACACAGAGAGACAGACAGACAGAGAGACAGACAGACAGACAGACAGACAGACAAGACAGACAGACACAGTCAAATAAAAAACACACACACGTAGACGATACCGGATTGAGAGAGAGAGAGAGAGAGAGAAAAAAATAATCACGAGTTTAATAAAACATCATTATGGTCACCCGGACAATAATCTCCAGAGTAAAAAAAATAAAACGAGCAAAACAAAAACAATAATTGCTACAACAAGTTAACAAAAACACCGCCACCAAAAAGTACAATTACTATTACCAAAGTTTGATACGAAAAAGTATATTCCAGAAAATATTAAAATAGAAAGAACATTAAAAAAGTTACGACGAAAATATTAAAAAAAAAAGCCGAGAGAAATTGAAGAAAAAAAGCCGAGAGTGAAATTGAGTGAAAAAGCCGAGAGTGAAATTAAGTAAAAAAGCCGGAGAGTGAAATTGAAGTTAAAAAGCCGGAAGAGGAAATTGAAGTAAAAAGCCGGGAGAGGAAATTAAGTAAAAAGCCGAGAGTGAAATTGAAGTTAAAAAGCCGGTAGAGGAAATTAAAAAGCCGGAAGAGTGAAATTGAAGTAAAAAGCCGGAGAGGAAATTGAAGTTAAAAGCCGGAGGAGGAAATTGAAGTAAAAAAAGCCCGAGAGTGAAATTGAAGTTAAAAGCGGTAGAGGAAATTGAAGTAAAAAAGCCGAGAGTGAAATTGAAGCAAAAAGCCGGAAGAGTGAAATTGAAGTAAAAAAGCCGAGAGGAAATTGAAGAAAAAAGCCGAGAGAAAATTGAAGAAAAAGCCGGGGAGAGAAATTGAAGTTAAAAAAGGTAGAGTGAAATTGAAGAAAAAAAAGCCGAGAGTGAAATTGAAGCAAAAAAAGCCGGGAGAGTGAAATTGAAGTTAAAAAGCCGAAGAGTGAAATTGAAGTAAAAAAGCCGAGAGTGAAATTGAAGTAAAAAAGCCGGGAGAGGAAATTGAAGTAAAAAAGGGAGAGTGAAATGAAGCAAAAAAAGCCGAAGAGGAAATTGAAGTAAAAAAAGCCGGAGAGTGAAATTGAAGTAAAAAAGCCGAGAGGAAATTGAAGCAAAAAAGCCGGGAGAGTGAAATTGAAGTAAAAAAGCCGGAGAGTGATATTGAAGTAAAAAAGCCGAGAGTGAAATTGAAGTAAAGAAAAGCCGGAGAGGAATTGAAGTAAAAAGCCGAGAGTGAAATTGAAGTAAGAAAAGCCGGGAGAGTGAAATTGAAGCAAAAAAAGCCGGGAAAGTGAAAATGAAATAAAAAAGCCGAGAGTGAAATTGAGCAAAAAAGCCGGAACTGTAAAAATTATTATAGAAAAGAAAAAATTCAAGTTCAGCCGTAGAGAGTAGAGAAGTGATATGACTGTCAAGAGTACGTAATGGAGTACGGTAATGGAGTACGGTAATGGAGTACGGTAACGGAGTACAGTAATAGAGTACGGTAACGGAGTACGGTAATGGAGTACGGTAATGGAATACGGTAACGGAGTACGGTAACGGAGTACGGTAATGGAGAATACGGTAATGGAATACGGTAACGGAGTACGGTAACGGAGTACGGTAATGGAGTACAGTAATAGAGTACGGTAACGGAGTACGGTAATGGAGTACGGTAATGGAGTACGGTAATGGAATACGGTAACGGAGTACGGTAACGAGTACGGTAATGGAGCACAGTAATAGAGTACGGTAACGGAGTACGGTAACGGAGTACGGTAATGAGTACGGTAATGGAATACGGTAACGGAGTACGGTAACGGAGTACGGTAACGGAGTACAGTAATAGAGTACGGTAACGGAGTACGGTAACGGAGTACGGTAATGGAGTATTGTAACGGAGTACGGTAACGGAGTACGGTAACGGAGTACAGTAATAGAGGACGGTAATGGAGTACGGTAATGGAGTACGGTAATGGAGTACGGTAATGGAGTACGGTAATGGAGATGAATAAACACTTAATGCTAACTGAACCCAACCAAATTGATAAATGGACAGAGAGAGACAGACAGACAGACAGAGAGACAGAGAGACAGATGCTGGGTAAATAAAGGCCAGAAATGACTATAACTGGCGTGAGAATGTAGAGACACACACACACACACACACACACACACACACACACTCTAACTCTCTCTCTCTCTCTCTCTCTCTCTCTCTCTCACGCAAAACTTCTCACACCCTTTCACACAGTTTTCTCCTGACTTTCTCCTCCCTGACTTTCTCCTCACTGGCTTTCTCACTGGCTTTCCTCACTGGCTTTCCTCTATATCTGGACTGGTAGTGGCTTATCCTCTCTTCTCCCCGTTGCACAGTGATACTAATGGCGATAATCACAGTACGAGAATTATAACACCTATTGGCACGAAACTTTTCGACTCCCCTCTTCTCTGCTCTACAGTCCATCTGAAAAGAAATTTGGCATCATTTTGTCCTTCATGGCGCCTAGTCACCACTTTGCCCTATACTGACACTACTACCTCTTTGGCAATCCACGTTGGCACTATTACTTTGGTACTATACTGCCACCATCAATTTGACATCTCTTTGGTATCACTTAATACCACTATGACATTACGTTGGCACCATTATGGCAACTATAAAACCACTTTGGCACCACCTTGGCATCACTATCACACCACTTTGGCACCACCTGGCATCAATTACTCACAACCACTTTACACCAACCTTGGCATCACTATCACACCACTTTGGCACCACCTTGGCATCACTATCACACCACTTTGGCACCACCTTGGCACCACTACAAACACCACCCTGGCACCACTATGTCAAACAATTCGACTTATTGGGTATAATATTTTACCTTCTCCTCATTTACAGGTAATCCACTTGGAAGCACCAAGTTAACCCTCACCAGGTGTTATGCAATCGACCCCGGGGCTGAATAGTGAGTGAGGGCGAGCTGGCGTGAATAATGAGGGCACCTGGGGAGCTGAGTGCCAGAAAATATGAGCTGAGAGGGGTAGGAGAAACTGAGAGTGCCAGGAGAATTTAAAATGCTAGGGGGAGCTGAGAGTGCCAGGGGAATTTAGGGTGCCAGAAAATGTGAGCTGAGAGGGGTAGGAGAACTGAGAGTGCCAGGATAGTTTAAATGCTAGGGGAGCTGAGAGTGCCAGAAAATGTGAGCTGAGAGGGGTAGGAGAACTGAGAGTGCCAGGAGAGTTTAAAATGCTATGGGAGCTGAGAGTGCCAGAAATGAGCTGAGAGGGGAAGGAGAACTGAGAGTGCCAGGAGAGTTTAAAATGCTAGGGGAGCTGAGAGTGCCAGGGAGTTTAGGGTGCCAGAAAATGAGCTGAGAAGGGTATGAGAACTGAGAGTGCCAGGAGAGTTTAAATGCTAGGAAGCAAGAGTGCCAGGACAGCTGAGAAGTGCCAGGAAAGCTGAGAGTGCCAGGAGAGATGAGAGTGCCAGGAGAGCTGAGAGTGCCAGAAAATGTAAGCTGAGAGAGAGAGAGACGCTAGGGATTTACCTAGTGATGAAAAATGAGTTGACGAGTTAAAAGTAGGGCAGGTAAGGTGAGGGGAGAGGTGGAGAGGAGAGGGGAGAGTGAGAGGGGAGAGAGGAGAGGGGAGAGGTGGGAGGGGAGAGTAGAGGGGAGAGTGAGAGGGAGAGTGAGAGAGGAGGTGAGGGGAGAGTGTGAGAGGAAAGTGTGGAGAGGAGAGGCGGAGGGGAGAGGAGAGGGAGAGTGAGAGGGGAGAGTAAGAGGGGGAGAGGAGAGGGGAGAGGAGGGGAGAGTGAGAGAGAGAGTGTGGAGGGGAGAGGGAGAGGGAGAGGGAGGGAGAGGAGAGGAGAGAGAGAGGGGAGAGAGGGGAGAGAGAAGGGGAGAGTGAGAGGGGAGAGGGAGGGGAGAGTGGAGAGGGAGAGAGAGGGAGATGGAGGAGAGAGAGGTAAGAGGAGAGGGGAGAGTGGGAGAGGGAGAGGTGGGGGAGAGAGTAAGGGGAGAGGAGGGGAGAGTAAGAGGGAGAGGGAGGAGAGTGAGAGGGGAGAGGAGGGAGAGAGGGGAGAGGAGAGGGGCGATGAGGCGAGAGTGAGAGGGGAACAAATGAGAGAAGGAAAAAGAGGAGGAGGTGGGAATGAAGATATCGGGTAACAGTAATAGAGAGAGAGAGAGAGAGAGAGAGAGAGAGAGAGAGAGAGAGAGAGATTAAAGATGAGGAGTGGCTCTATTAGTTGGGTTAGGTTTAAGTTAGTTAGGTTAGGTTAGGTTAGTTAGGTTAGGTTAGGGATGTAGGGAAGACTGCGTGAGAGATTGTAGGGTAGGAGTCGTGATGGATGGAGAAGGACTTGATGTGAGGGAAGGAGTTGGGAAGGTGCCAGTGGTAGATAGATGGAGAGAAAAGGTGTTCCTCCTCGATAGATAGATAGATAGACAGATAGATAGATAGATAGATTCACTCAAGCCACCAACCGAGAAGTTTACCCCTTATATAGACAAGGCAGGAAGCGGGTCGGATACACCTCACAACACACGCCTCACTGATTCGCTTTTGTTCCACCACAGTAAACAATGGTTGGCCACAGTTAGGGTTGGCTGGTGACGTTGACGAGGAAGTTTCTACAAATGTTCAAGGGTCAGAGTCTCCCCTCCCCTCCCCTCCCCTGATACAACTTTCACGGGGGTGGCGGTCGATCCGTCTAATGGAAAATATGTCAGAATAAATCTCTTGGGAATGGTTCGATTTTTGAGGATATGGTAAAGATTTCTGATAGTTTGGTGGGGATGGAACACTGACCTAGGGTGCCATTGTGCTAGGGTGCCATTAGCTAGTGCCATTAATAGAGGTGACATTTAAACTAGGGTGCCTTTGCTAGGTGCCATTGTAAACTAGGGTGCCATTGTAACTAGGGTGCCATTAGCTAGGGTGCCATTGTAAACTAGGGTGCCATTGTAAAACAATACATAACGGGTGCCATTGTAAGTGGAGTGCCATTGTAAACTGGGGTGCCAGTGTAAACTGGGGTGCCATTGTAAACTAGGGTGCATTGTAAACTAGGGTGCCAGTGTGTACCATTAAAACTAAGGTACCATTGTAAACTAGGGTACTATTATAATTTGGGGTGCCATTGTAAACTGGGGTACCATTGCATACTGGGATGCCAATGTAAA